>NW_028230580.1:0-66663 GCF_043228905.1 Azolla caroliniana
CTCTTCCCAACTCACTCCTGAAATTTGGTAATTTCGTCATGTCTCTCGACCTGAGTTTCAAAATCTTGATTTTTTAATTCCATTTCATAGCTAGCGTTGTTAGCTTCGATTCGCATGTTTGAACACAAAAATCCGATATCACACGAGCCAGGTATGAACATTTTAATTTACTCAAGGCCTCCTCTGAACTCCCTCCTCATGTTTGCTAATTTCGTCATGTCTCTCGACCTGAGTTTCAAAAGCTTGATTTTTTAATTCCATATTATCGATAGCGTTGTTAGCTTCGATTCGCATGTTTGAACACAAAAATCCGATATCACACTCCAAGGGCTCCTCTCAACTCACTCCTCAAATTTGCTAATTTCGTCATTTCTCTCGACCTGAGTTTCAAAATCTTGATTTTTTAGTTCCATATCATAGCTAGCGTTGTTAGCTTCGATTCGCATGTTTGAACACAAAAATCCGATATCACACTCGCCAGGTATGAACATTTTAATTTACTCAAGGCCTCCTTTGAACTCCCTCCTCATGTTTGCTAATTTCATCATGTCTCTCGACCTGAGTTTCAAAATCTTGATTTTTTAATTCCATATTATCGATAGCGTTGTTAGCTTCGATTTGCATGTATGAACATAAAAATCTGATATCACACTCGCCAGGTATGAACATTTTAATTTACTCAAGGCCTCCTTTGAACTCCCTCCTCATGTTTGCTAATTTCGTCATATCTCTCGACCTGAGTTTCAAAATCTTGATTTTTTAATTCCATATTATCGATAGCGTTGTTAGCTTCGATCCGCATGTTTGAACACAAAAATCCGATATCACACTCGCTAGGTATGAACATTTTAATTTACTCAAGGGCTCCTCTCAACTCACTCCTCAAATTTGGTAATTTCGTCATTTCTCTCGACCTGAGTTTCAAAATCTTGATTTTTTAATTCCATATCATAGCTAGCGTTGTTAGCTTCGATTCGCATGTTTGAACACAAAAATCCGATATCACACTCGCTAGGTATGAACATTTTAATTTACTCAAGGGCTCCTCTCAACTCACTCCTCATGTTTGCTAATTTTGTCATTTCTCTCGACCTGAGTTTCAAAATCTTGATTTTTTAACTCCATATCATAGCTAGCGTTGTTAGCTTCGATTCGCATGTTTGAACACAAAAATCCGATATCACACGAGCCAGGTATGAACATTTTAATTTACTCAAGGCCTCCTTTGAACTCCCTCCTCATGTTTGCTAATTTCGTCATGTCTCTCGACCTGAGTTTCAAAATCTTGATTTTTTAATTCCATATCATAGCTAGCGTTGTTAGCTTCGATTCGCATGTTTGAACACAAAAATCCGATATCACACTCGCCAGGTATGAACATTTTAATTTACTCAAGGCCTCCTTTGAACTCTCTCCTCATGGTTGCTAATTTCGTCGTGTCTCTCGACCTGAGTTTCAAAATCTTGATTTTTTAATTCCATATTATCGATAGCGTTGTTAGCTTCGATTTGCATGTTTGAACACAAAAATCCGATATCACACGAGCCAGGTATGAACATTTTAATTTACTCAAGGCCTCCTTTGAACTCCCTCCTCATGTTTGCTAATTTCGTCGTGTCTCTCGACCTGAGTTTCAAAATCTTGATTTTTTAATTCCATATTATCGATAGCGTTGTTAGGTTCGATTCGCATGTTTGAACACAAAAATCCGATATCACACGAGCCAGGTATGAACTATTCAATTTACTCAAGGCCTCCTTTGAACTCCCTCCTCATGTTTGCTAATTTCGTCATATCTCTGGACCTGAGTTTCAAAATCTTGATTTTTTAACTCCATATCATAGCTAGCGTTGTAAGCTTCGATTCGAATGTTTGAACACAAAAATCCGATATCACACTCGCCAGGTATGAACATTTTAATTTACTCAAGGCCTCCTTTGAACTCTCTCCTCATGGTTGCTAATTTCGTCGTGTCTCTCGACCTGAGTTTCAAAATCTTGATTTTTTAATTCCATATTATCGATAGCGTTGTTAGCTTCGATTTGCATGTTTGAACACAAAAATCCGATATCACACGAGCCAGGTATGAACATTTTAATTTACTCAAGGCCTCCTTTGAACTCCCTCCTCATGTTTGCTAATTTCGTCATGTCTCTCGACCTGAGTTTCAAAATCTTGATTTTTTAATTCCATATCATAGCTAGCGTTGTTAGCTTCGATTCGCATGTTTGAACACAAAAATCCGATATCACACTCGCCAGGTATGAACATTTTAATTTACTCAAGGCCTCCTCTGAACTCCCTCCTCATGGTTGCTAATTTCGTCGTGTCTCTCGACCTGAGTTTCATAATCTTGATTTTTTAATTCCATTTCATAGCTAGCATTGTTAGCTTCGATTCGCATGTTTGAACACAAAAATCCGATATCACACGAGCCAGGTATGAACATTTTAATTTACTCAAGGCCTCCTCTGAACTCCCTCCTCATGTTTGCTAATTTTGTCATGTCTCTCGACCTGAGTTTCAAAATCTTGATTTTTTAATTCCATATCATAGCTAGCGTTGTTAGCTTCGATTCGCATGTTTGAACACAAAAATCGGATATCACACGAGCCAGGTATGAACTATTTAATTTACTCAAGGCCTCCTTTGAACTCCCTCCTCATGTTTGCTAATTTCGTCATGTCTCTCGACCTGAGTTTCAAAATCTTGATTTTTTAATTCCATATCATAGCTAGCGTTGTTAGGTTCGATTCGCATGTTTGAACACAAAAATCCGATATCACACGAGCCAGATATGAACATTTTAATTTACCTACTAGCTCTTCCCAACTCACTCCTGAAATTTGGTAATTTCGTCATGTCTCTCGACCTGAGTTTCAAAATCTTGATTTTTTAATTCCATTTCATAGCTAGCGTTGTTAGCTTCGATTCGCATGTTTGAACACAAAAATCCGATATCACACGAGCCAGGTATGAACATTTTAATTTACTCAAGGCCTCCTCTGAACTCCCTCCTCATGTTTGCTAATTTCGTCATGTCTCTCGACCTGAGTTTCAAAAGCTTGATTTTTTAATTCCATATTATCGATAGCGTTGTTAGCTTCGATTCGCATGTTTGAACACAAAAATCCGATATCACACTCGCTAGGTATGAACATTTTAATTTACTCAAGGGCTCCTCTCAACTCACTCCTCAAATTTGCTAATTTCGTCATTTCTCTCGACCTGAGTTTCAAAATCTTGATTTTTTAGTTCCATATCATAGCTAGCGTTGTTAGCTTCGATTCGCATGTTTGAACACAAAAATCCGATATCACACTCGCCAGGTATGAACATTTTAATTTACTCAAGGCCTCCTTTGAACTCCCTCCTCATGTTTGCTAATTTCATCATGTCTCTCGACCTGAGTTTCAAAATCTTGATTTTTTAATTCCATATTATCGATAGCGTTGTTAGCTTCGATTTGCATGTATGAACATAAAAATCTGATATCACACTCGCCAGGTATGAACATTTTAATTTACTCAAGGCCTCCTTTGAACTCCCTCCTCATGTTTGCTAATTTCGTCATATCTCTCGACCTGAGTTTCAAAATCTTGATTTTTTAATTCCATATTATCGATAGCGTTGTTAGCTTCGATCCGCATGTTTGAACACAAAAATCCGATATCACACTCGCTAGGTATGAACATTTTAATTTACTCAAGGGCTCCTCTCAACTCACTCCTCAAATTTGGTAATTTCGTCATTTCTCTCGACCTGAGTTTCAAAATCTTGATTTTTTAATTCCATATCATAGCTAGCGTTGTTAGCTTCGATTCGCATGTTTGAACACAAAAATCCGATATCACACTCGCTAGGTATGAACATTTTAATTTACTCAAGGGCTCCTCTCAACTCACTCCTCATGTTTGCTAATTTTGTCATTTCTCTCGACCTGAGTTTCAAAATCTTGATTTTTTAACTCCATATCATAGCTAGCGTTGTTAGCTTCGATTCGCATGTTTGAACACAAAAATCCGATATCACACGAGCCAGGTATGAACATTTTAATTTACTCAAGGCCTCCTTTGAACTCCCTCCTCATGTTTGCTAATTTCGTCATGTCTCTCGACCTGAGTTTCAAAATCTTGATTTTTTAATTCCATATCATAGCTAGCGTTGTTAGCTTCGATTCGCATGTTTGAACACAAAAATCCGATATCACACTCGCCAGGTATGAACATTTTAATTTACTCAAGGCCTCCTTTGAACTCCCTCCTCATGGTTGCTAATTTCGTCGTGTCTCTCGACCTGAGTT
The DNA here is from genome assembly GCF_043228905.1 of Azolla caroliniana. NCBI lineage: Eukaryota > Viridiplantae > Streptophyta > Polypodiopsida > Salviniales > Salviniaceae > Azolla > Azolla caroliniana. The sequence continues at coordinate 4,304 of NW_028230580.1, forward strand.
TCAAAATCTTGATTTTTTAATTCCATATTATCGATAGCGTTGTTAGCTTCGATTTGCATGTTTGAACACAAAAATCCGATATCACACGAGCCAGGTATGAACATTTTAATTTACTCAAGGCCTCCTTTGAACTCCCTCCTCATGTTTGCTAATTTCGTCGTGTCTCTCGAACTGAGTTTCAAAATCTTGATTTTTTAATTCCATATTATCGATAGCGTTGTTAGCTTCGATTCGCATGTTTGAACACAAAAATCCGATATCACACTCGCCAGGTATGAACATTTTAATTTACTCAAGGCCTCCTTTGAACTCTCTCCTCATGGTTGCTAATTTCGTCGTGTCTCTCGACCTGAGTTTCAAAATCTTGATTTTTTAATTCCATATTATCGATAGCGTTGTTAGCTTCGATTGGCATGTTTGAACACAAAAATCCGATATCACACGAGCCAGGTATGAACATTTTAATTTACTCAAGGCCTCCTTTGAACTCCCTCCTCATGTTTGCTAATTTCGTCGTGTCTCTCGAACTGAGTTTCAAAATCTTGATTTTTTAATTCCATATCATAGCTAGCGTTGTTAGCTTCGATTCGCATGTTTGAACACAAAAATCCGATATCACACGAGCCAGGTATGAACATTTTAATTTACTCAAGGCCTCCTCTGAACTCCCTCCTCATGGTTGCTAATTTCGTCGTGTCTCTCGACCTGAGTTTCAAAATCTTGATTTTTTAATTCCATATCATAGCTAGCGTTGTTAGGTTCGATTCGCATGTTTGAACACAAAAATCCGATATCACACGAGCCAGATATGAACATTTTAATTTACCTACTAGCTCTTCCCAACTCACTCCTGAAATTTGGTAATTTCGTCATGTCTCTCGACCTGAGTTTCAAAATCTTGATTTTTTAATTCCATTTCATAGCTAGCGTTGTTAGCTTCGATTCGCATGTTTGAACACAAAAATCCGATATCACACGAGCCAGGTATGAACATTTTAATTTACTCAAGGCCTCCTCTGAACTCCCTCCTCATGTTTGCTAATTTCGTCATGTCTCTCGACCTGAGTTTCAAAAGCTTGATTTTTTAATTCCATATTATCGATAGCGTTGTTAGCTTCGATTCGCATGTTTGAACACAAAAATCCGATATCACACTCGCTAGGTATGAACATTTTAATTTACTCAAGGGCTCCTCTCAACTCACTCCTCAAATTTGCTAATTTCGTCATTTCTCTCGACCTGAGTTTCAAAATCTTGATTTTTTAGTTCAATATCATAGCTAGCGTTGTTAGCTTCGATTCGCATGTTTGAACACAAAAATCCGATATCACACTCGCCAGGTATGAACATTTTAATTTACTCAAGGCCTCCTTTGAACTCCCTCCTCATGTTTGCTAATTTCATCATGTCTCTCGACCTGAGTTTCAAAATCTTGATTTTTTAATTCCATATTATCGATAGCGTTGTTAGCTTCGATTTGCATGTATGAACATAAAAATCTGATATCACACTCGCCAGGTATGAACATTTTAATTTACTCAAGGCCTCCTTTGAACTCCCTCCTCATGTTTGCTAATTTCGTCATATCTCTCTACCTGAGTTTCAAAATCTTGATTTTTTAATTCCATATTATCGATAGCGTTGTTAGCTTCGATTCGCATGTTTGAACACAAAAATCCGATATCACACTTGCTAGGTATGAACATTTTAATTTACTCAAGGGCTCCTCTCAACTCACTCCTCAAATTTGGTAATTTCGTCATTTCTCTCGACCTGAGTTTCAAAATCTTGATTTTTTAATTCCATATCATAGCTAGCGTTGTTAGCTTCGATTCACATGTTTGAACACAAAAATCCGATATCACACTCGCTAGGTATGAACATTTTAATTTACTCAAGGGCTCCTCTCAACTCACTCCTCATGTTTGCTAATTTCGTCATTTCTCTCGACCTGAGTTTCAAAATCTTGATTTTTTAACTCCATATCATAGCTAGCGTTGTTAGCTTCGATTCGCATGTTTGAACACAAAAATCCGATATCACACGAGCCAGGTATGAACATTTTAATTTACTCAAGGCCTCCTTTGAACTCCCTCCTCATGTTTGCTAATTTCGTCATGTCTCTCGACCTGAGTTTCAAAATCTTGATTTTTTAATTCCATATCATAGCTAGCGTTGTTAGCTTCGATTCGCATGTTTGAACACAAAAATCCGATATCACACTCGCCAGGTATGAACATTTTAATTTACTCAAGGCCTCCTTTGAACTCTCTCCTCATGGTTGCTAATTTCGTCGTGTCTCTCGACCTGAGTTTCAAAATCTTGATTTTTTAATTCCATATTATCGATAGCGTTGTTAGCTTCGATTTGCATGTTTGAACACAAAAATCCGATATCACACGAGCCAGGTATGAACATTTTAATTTACTCAAGGCCTCCTTTGAACTCCCTCCTCATGTTTGCTAATTTCGTCGTGTCTCTCGAACTGAGTTTCAAAATCTTGATTTTTTAATTCCATATCATAGCTAGCGTTGTTAGCTTCGATTCGCATGTTTGAACACAAAAATCCGATATCACACGAGCCAGGTATGAACATTTTAATTTACTCAAGGCCTCCTCTGAACTCCCTCCTCATGGTTGCTAATTTCGTCGTGTCTCTCGACCTGAGTTTCATAATCTTTATTTTTTAATTCCATTTCATAGCTAGCATTGTTAGCTTCGATTCGCATGTTTGAACACAAAAATCCGATATCACACGAGCCAGGTATGAACTATTTAATTTACTCAAGGCCTCCTTTGAACTCCCTCCTCATGTTTGCTAATTTCGTCATGTCTCTCGACCTGAGTTTCAAAATCTTGATTTTTTAATTCCATATCATAGCTAGCGTTGTTAGCTTCGATTCGCATGTTTGAACACAAAAATCCGATATCACACGAGCCATGTATGAACATTTTAATTTACTCAAGGCCTCCTTTGAACTCCCTCCTCATGTTTGCTAATTTCGTCGTGTCTCTCGACCTGAGTTTCAAAATCTTGATTTTTTAATTCCATATCATAGCTAGCGTTGTTAGGTTCGATTCGCATGTTTGAACACAAAAATCCGATATCACACGAGCCAGATATGAACATTTTAATTTACCTACTAGCTCTTCCCAACTCACTCCTGAAATTTGGTAATTTCGTCATGTCTCTCGACCTGAGTTTCAAAATCTTGATTTTTTAATTCCATTTCATAGCTAGCGTTGTTAGCTTCGATTCGCATGTTTGAACACAAAAATCCGATATCACACTCGCTAGGTATGAACATTTTAATTTACTCAAGGGCTCCTCTCAACTCACTCCTCATGTTTGCTAATTTCGTCATTTCTCTCGACCTGAGTTTCAAATTCTTGATTTTTTAACTCCATATCATAGCTAGCGTTGTTAGCTTCGATTCGCATGTTTGAACACAAAAATCCGATATCACACGAGCCAGGTATGAACATTTTAATTTACTCAAGGCCTCCTTTGAACTCCCTCCTCATGTTTGCTAATTTCGTCATGTCTCTCGACCTGAGTTTCAAAATCTTGATTTTTTAATTCCATATCATAGCTAGCGTTGTTAGCTTCGATTCGCATGTTTGAACACAAAAATCCGATATCACACTCGCCAGGTATGAACATTTTAATTTACTCAAGGCCTCCTTTGAACTCCCTCCTCATGGTTGCTAATTTCGTCGTGTCTCTCGACCTGAGTTTCAAAATCTGGATTTTTTAATTCCATATTATCGATAGCGTTGTTAGCTTCGATTTGCATGTTTGAACACAAAAATCCGATATCACACGAGCCAGGTATGAACATTTTAATTTACTCAAGGCCTCCTTTGAACTCCCTCCTCATGTTTGCTAATTTCGTCGTGTCTCTCGAACTGAGTTTCAAAATCTTGATTTTTTAATTCCATATCATAGCTAGCGTTGTTAGCTTCGATTCGCATGTTTGAACACAAAAATCCGATATCACACGAGCCAGGTATGAACATTTTAATTTACTCAAGGCCTCCTCTGAACTCCCTCCTCATGGTTGCTAATTTCGTCGTGTCTCTCGACCTGAGTTTCATAATCTTTATTTTTTAATTCCATTTCATAGCTAGCATTGTTAGCTTCGATTCGCATGTTTGAACACAAAAATCCGATATCACACGAGCCAGGTATGAACTATTTAATTTACTCAAGGCCTCCTTTGAACTCCCTCCTCATGTTTGCTAATTTCGTCATGTCTCTCGACCTGAGTTTCAAAATCTTGATTTTTTAATTCCATATCATAGCTAGCGTTGTTAGCTTCGATTCGCATGTTTGAACACAAAAATCCGATATCACACGAGCCAAGTATGAACATTTTAATTTACTCAAGGCCTCCTTTGAACTCCCTCCTCATGTTTGCTAATTTCGTCGTGTCTCTCGACCTGAGTTTCAAAATCTTGATTTTTTAATTCCATATCATAGCTAGCGTTGTTAGGTTCGATTCGCATGTTTGAACACAAAAATCCGATATCACACGAGCCAGATATGAACATTTTAATTTACCTACTAGCTCTTCCCAACTCACTCCTGAAATTTGGTAATTTCGTCATGTCTCTCGACCTGAGTTTCAAAATCTTGATTTTTTAATTCCATATCATAGCTAGCGTTGTTAGCTTCGATTCGCATGTTTGAACACAAAAATCCGATATCACACGAGCCAGGTATGAACATTTTAATTTACTCAAGGCCTCCTTTGAACTCCCTCCTCATGTTTGCTAATTTCGTCATGTCTCTCGACCTGAGTTTCAAAATCTTGATTTTTTAATTCCATATCATAGCTAGCGTTGTTAGCTTCGATTCGCATGTTTGAACACAAAAATCCGATATCACACTCGCTAGGTATGAACATTTTAATTTACTCAAGGGCTCCTCTCAACTCACTCCTCATGTTTGCTAATTTCGTCATTTCTCTCGACCTGAGTTTCAAAATCTTGATTTTTTAACTCCATATCATAGCTAGCGTTGTTAGCTTCGATTCGCATGTTTGAACACAAAAATCCGATATCACACGAGCCAGGTATGAACATTTTAATTTACTCAAGGCCTCCTTTGAACTCCCTCCTCATGTTTGCTAATTTCGTCATGTCTCTCGACCTGAGTTTCAAAATCTTGATTTTTTAATTCCATATCATAGCTAGCGTTGTTAGCTTCGATTCGCATGTTTGAACACAAAAATCCGATATCACACTCGCCAGGTATGAACATTTTAATTTACTCAAGGCCTCCTTTGAACTCTCTCCTCATGGTTGCTAATTTCGTCGTGTCTCTCGACCTGAGTTTCAAAATCTTGATTTTTTAATTCCATATTATCGATAGCGTTGTTAGCTTCGATTTGCATGTTTGAACACAAAAATCCGATATCACACGAGCGAGGTATGAACATTTTAATTTACTCAAGGCCTCCTTTGAACTCCCTCCTCATGTTTGCTAATTTCGTCGTGTCTCTCGAACTGAGTTTCAAAATCTTGATTTTTTAATTCCATATCATAGCTAGCGTTGTTAGCTTCGATTCGCATGTTTGAACACAAAAATCCGATATCACACGAGCCAGGTATGAACATTTTAATTTACTCAAGGCCTCCTCTGAACTCCCTCCTCATGGTTGCTAATTTCGTCGTGTCTCTCGACCTGAGTTTCATAATCTTTATTTTTTAATTCCATTTCATAGCTAGCATTGTTAGCTTCGATTCGCATGTTTGAACACAAAAATCCGATATCACACGAGCCAGGTATGAACTATTTAATTTACTCAAGGCCTCCTTTGAACTCCCTCCTCATGTTTGCTAATTTCGTCATGTCTCTCGACCTGAGTTTCAAAATCTTGATTTTTTAATTCCATATCATAGCTAGCGTTGTTAGCTTCGATTCGCATGTTTGAACACAAAAATCCGATATCACACGAGCCATGTATGAACATTTTAATTTACTCAAGGCCTCCTTTGAACTCCCTCCTCATGTTTGCTAATTTCGTCGTGTCTCTCGACCTGAGTTTCAAAATCTTGATTTTTTAATTCCATATCATAGCTAGCGTTGTTAGGTTCGATTCGCATGTTTGAACACAAAAATCCGATATCACACGAGCCAGATATGAACATTTTAATTTACCTACTAGCTCTTCCCAACTCACTCCTGAAATTTGGTAATTTCGTCATGTCTCTCGACCTGAGTTTCAAAATCTTGATTTTTTAATTCCATTTCATAGCTAGCGTTGTTAGCTTCGATTCGCATGTTTGAACACAAAAATCCGATATCACACTCGCTAGGTATGAACATTTTAATTTACTCAAGGGCTCCTCTCAACTCACTCCTCATGTTTGCTAATTTCGTCATTTCTCTCGACCTGAGTTTCAAATTCTTGATTTTTTAACTCCATATCATAGCTAGCGTTGTTAGCTTCGATTCGCATGTTTGAACACAAAAATCCGATATCACACGAGCCAGGTATGAACATTTTAATTTACTCAAGGCCTCCTTTGAACTCCCTCCTCATGTTTGCTAATTTCGTCATGTCTCTCGACCTGAGTTTCAAAATCTTGATTTTTTAATTCCATATCATAGCTAGCGTTGTTAGCTTCGATTCGCATGTTTGAACACAAAAATCCGATATCACACTCGCCAGGTATGAACATTTTAATTTACTCAAGGCCTCCTTTGAACTCCCTCCTCATGGTTGCTAATTTCGTCGTGTCTCTCGACCTGAGTTTCAAAATCTGGATTTTTTAATTCCATATTATCGATAGCGTTGTTAGCTTCGATTTGCATGTTTGAACACAAAAATCCGATATCACACGAGCCAGGTATGAACATTTTAATTTACTCAAGGCCTCCTTTGAACTCCCTCCTCATGTTTGCTAATTTCGTCGTGTCTCTCGAACTGAGTTTCAAAATCTTGATTTTTTAATTCCATATCATAGCTAGCGTTGTTAGCTTCGATTCGCATGTTTGAACACAAAAATCCGATATCACACGAGCCAGGTATGAACATTTTAATTTACTCAAGGCCTCCTCTGAACTCCCTCCTCATGGTTGCTAATTTCGTCGTGTCTCTCGACCTGAGTTTCATAATCTTTATTTTTTAATTCCATTTCATAGCTAGCATTGTTAGCTTCGATTCGCATGTTTGAACACAAAAATCCGATATCACACGAGCCAGGTATGAACTATTTAATTTACTCAAGGCCTCCTTTGAACTCCCTCCTCATGTTTGCTAATTTCGTCATGTCTCTCGACCTGAGTTTCAAAATCTTGATTTTTTAATTCCATATCATAGCTAGCGTTGTTAGCTTCGATTCGCATGTTTGAACACAAAAATCCGATATCACACGAGCCAAGTATGAACATTTTAATTTACTCAAGGCCTCCTTTGAACTCCCTCCTCATGTTTGCTAATTTCGTCATGTCTCTCGACCTGAGTTTCAAAATCTTGATTTTTTAATTCCATATTATCGATAGCGTTGTTAGCTTCGATTCGCATGTTTGAACACAAAAATCCGATATCACACTTGCTAGGTATGAACATTTTAATTTACTCAAGGGCTCCTCTCAACTCACTCCTCAAATTTGGTAATTTCGTCATTTCTCTCGACCTGAGTTTCAAAATCTTGATTTTTTAATTCCATATCATAGCTAGCGTTGTTAGCTTCGATTCACATGTTTGAACACAAAAATCCGATATCACACTCGCTAGGTATGAACATTTTAATTTACTCAAGGGCTCCTCTCAACTCACTCCTCATGTTTGCTAATTTCGTCATTTCTCTCGACCTGAGTTTCAAAATCTTGATTTTTTAACTCCATATCATAGCTAGCGTTGTTAGCTTCGATTCGCATGTTTGAACACAAAAATCCGATATCACACGAGCCAGGTATGAACATTTTAATTTACTCAAGGCCTCCTTTGAACTCCCTCCTCATGTTTGCTAATTTCGTCATGTCTCTCGACCTGAGTTTCAAAATCTTGATTTTTTAATTCCATATCATAGCTAGCGTTGTTAGCTTCGATTCGCATGTTTGAACACAAAAATCCGATATCACACTCGCTAGGTATGAACATTTTAATTTACTCAAGGCCTCCTTTGAACTCTCTCCTCATGGTTGCTAATTTCGTCGTGTCTCTCGACCTGAGTTTCAAAATCTTGATTTTTTAATTCCATATTATCGATAGCGTTGTTAGCTTCGATTTGCATGTTTGAACACAAAAATCCGATATCACACGAGCCAGGTATGAACATTTTAATTTACTCAAGGCCTCCTTTGAACTCCCTCCTCATGTTTGCTAATTTCGTCGTGTCTCTCGAACTGAGTTTCAAAATCTTGATTTTTTAATTCCATATCATAGCTAGCGTTGTTAGCTTCGATTCGCATGTTTGAACACAAAAATCCGATATCACACGAGCCAGGTATGAACATTTTAATTTACTCAAGGCCTCCTCTGAACTCCCTCCTCATGGTTGCTAATTTCGTCGTGTCTCTCGACCTGAGTTTCATAATCTTTATTTTTTAATTCCATTTCATAGCTAGCATTGTTAGCTTCGATTCGCATGTTTGAACACAAAAATCCGATATCACACGAGCCAGGTATGAACTATTTAATTTACTCAAGGCCTCCTTTGAACTCCCTCCTCATGTTTGCTAATTTCGTCATGTCTCTCGACCTGAGTTTCAAAATCTTGATTTTTTAATTCCATATCATAGCTAGCGTTGTTAGCTTCGATTCGCATGTTTGAACACAAAAATCCGATATCACACGAGCCATGTATGAACATTTTAATTTACTCAAGGCCTCCTTTGAACTCCCTCCTCATGTTTGCTAATTTCGTCGTGTCTCTCGACCTGAGTTTCAAAATCTTGATTTTTTAATTCCATATCATAGCTAGCGTTGTTAGGTTCGATTCGCATGTTTGAACACAAAAATCCGATATCACACGAGCCAGATATGAACATTTTAATTTACCTACTAGCTCTTCCCAACTCACTCCTGAAATTTGGTAATTTCGTCATGTCTCTCGACCTGAGTTTCAAAATCTTGATTTTTTAATTCCATTTCATAGCTAGCGTTGTTAGCTTCGATTCGCATGTTTGAACACAAAAATCCGATATCACACTCGCTAGGTATGAACATTTTAATTTACTCAAGGGCTCCTCTCAACTCACTCCTCATGTTTGCTAATTTCGTCATTTCTCTCGACCTGAGTTTCAAATTCTTGATTTTTTAACTCCATATCATAGCTAGCGTTGTTAGCTTCGATTCGCATGTTTGAACACAAAAATCCGATATCACACGAGCCAGGTATGAACATTTTAATTTACTCAAGGCCTCCTTTGAACTCCCTCCTCATGTTTGCTAATTTCGTCATGTCTCTCGACCTGAGTTTCAAAATCTTGATTTTTTAATTCCATATCATAGCTAGCGTTGTTAGCTTCGATTCGCATGTTTGAACACAAAAATCCGATATCACACTCGCCAGGTATGAACATTTTAATTTACTCAAGGCCTCCTTTGAACTCCCTCCTCATGGTTGCTAATTTCGTCGTGTCTCTCGACCTGAGTTTCAAAATCTGGATTTTTTAATTCCATATTATCGATAGCGTTGTTAGCTTCGATTTGCATGTTTGAACACAAAAATCCGATATCACACGAGCCAGGTATGAACATTTTAATTTACTCAAGGCCTCCTTTGAACTCCCTCCTCATGTTTGCTAATTTCGTCGTGTCTCTCGAACTGAGTTTCAAAATCTTGATTTTTTAATTCCATATCATAGCTAGCGTTGTTAGCTTCGATTCGCATGTTTGAACACAAAAATCCGATATCACACGAGCCAGGTATGAACATTTTAATTTACTCAAGGCCTCCTCTGAACTCCCTCCTCATGGTTGCTAATTTCGTCGTGTCTCTCGACCTGAGTTTCATAATCTTTATTTTTTAATTCCATTTCATAGCTAGCATTGTTAGCTTCGATTCGCATGTTTGAACACAAAAATCCGATATCACACGAGCCAGGTATGAACTATTTAATTTACTCAAGGCCTCCTTTGAACTCCCTCCTCATGTTTGCTAATTTCGTCATGTCTCTCGACCTGAGTTTCAAAATCTTGATTTTTTAATTCCATATCATAGCTAGCGTTGTTAGCTTCGATTCGCATGTTTGAACACAAAAATCCGATATCACACGAGCCAAGTATGAACATTTTAATTTACTCAAGGCCTCCTTTGAACTCCCTCCTCATGTTTGCTAATTTCGTCGTGTCTCTCGACCTGAGTTTCAAAATCTTGATTTTTTAATTCCATATTATCGATAGCGTTGTTAGCTTCGATTCGCATGTTTGAACACAAAAATCCGATATCACACTTGCTAGGTATGAACATTTTAATTTACTCAAGGGCTCCTCTCAACTCACTCCTCAAATTTGGTAATTTCGTCATTTCTCTCGACCTGAGTTTCAAAATCTTGATTTTTTAATTCCATATCATAGCTAGCGTTGTTAGCTTCGATTCACATGTTTGAACACAAAAATCCGATATCACACTCGCTAGGTATGAACATTTTAATTTACTCAAGGGCTCCTCTCAACTCACTCCTCATGTTTGCTAATTTCGTCATTTCTCTCGACCTGAGTTTCAAAATCTTGATTTTTTAACTCCATATCATAGCTAGCGTTGTTAGCTTCGATTCGCATGTTTGAACACAAAAATCCGATATCACACGAGCCAGGTATGAACATTTTAATTTACTCAAGGCCTCCTTTGAACTCCCTCCTCATGTTTGCTAATTTCGTCATGTCTCTCGACCTGAGTTTCAAAATCTTGATTTTTTAATTCCATATCATAGCTAGCGTTGTTAGCTTCGATTCGCATGTTTGAACACAAAAATCCGATATCACACTCGCTAGGTATGAACATTTTAATTTACTCAAGGCCTCCTTTGAACTCTCTCCTCATGGTTGCTAATTTCGTCGTGTCTCTCGACCTGAGTTTCAAAATCTTGATTTTTTAATTCCATATTATCGATAGCGTTGTTAGCTTCGATTTGCATGTTTGAACACAAAAATCCGATATCACACGAGCCAGGTATGAACATTTTAATTTACTCAAGGCCTCCTTTGAACTCCCTCCTCATGTTTGCTAATTTCGTCGTGTCTCTCGAACTGAGTTTCAAAATCTTGATTTTTTAATTCCATATCATAGCTAGCGTTGTTAGCTTCGATTCGCATGTTTGAACACAAAAATCCGATATCACACGAGCCAGGTATGAACATTTTAATTTACTCAAGGCCTCCTCTGAACTCCCTCCTCATGGTTGCTAATTTCGTCGTGTCTCTCGACCTGAGTTTCATAATCTTTATTTTTTAATTCCATTTCATAGCTAGCATTGTTAGCTTCGATTCGCATGTTTGAACACAAAAATCCGATATCACACGAGCCAGGTATGAACTATTTAATTTACTCAAGGCCTCCTTTGAACTCCCTCCTCATGTTTGCTAATTTCGTCATGTCTCTCGACCTGAGTTTCAAAATCTTGATTTTTTAATTCCATATCATAGCTAGCGTTGTTAGCTTCGATTCGCATGTTTGAACACAAAAATCCGATATCACACGAGCCAAGTATGAACATTTTAATTTACTCAAGGCCTCCTTTGAACTCCCTCCTCATGTTTGCTAATTTCGTCGTGTCTCTCGACCTGAGTTTCAAAATCTTGATTTTTTAATTCCATATTATCGATAGCGTTGTTAGCTTCGATTCGCATGTTTGAACACAAAAATCCGATATCACACTTGCTAGGTATGAACATTTTAATTTACTCAAGGGCTCCTCTCAACTCACTCCTCAAATTTGGTAATTTCGTCATTTCTCTCGACCTGAGTTTCAAAATCTTGATTTTTTAATTCCATATCATAGCTAGCGTTGTTAGCTTCGATTCACATGTTTGAACACAAAAATCCGATATCACACTCGCTAGGTATGAACATTTTAATTTACTCAAGGGCTCCTCTCAACTCACTCCTCATGTTTGCTAATTTCGTCATTTCTCTCGACCTGAGTTTCAAAATCTTGATTTTTTAACTCCATATCATAGCTAGCGTTGTTAGCTTCGATTCGCATGTTTGAACACAAAAATCCGATATCACACGAGCCAGGTATGAACATTTTAATTTACTCAAGGCCTCCTTTGAACTCCCTCCTCATGTTTGCTAATTTCGTCATGTCTCTCGACCTGAGTTTCAAAATCTTGATTTTTTAATTCCATATCATAGCTAGCGTTGTTAGCTTCGATTCGCATGTTTGAACACAAAAATCCGATATCACACTCGCTAGGTATGAACATTTTAATTTACTCAAGGCCTCCTTTGAACTCTCTCCTCATGGTTGCTAATTTCGTCGTGTCTCTCGACCTGAGTTTCAAAATCTTGATTTTTTAATTCCATATTATCGATAGCGTTGTTAGCTTCGATTTGCATGTTTGAACACAAAAATCCGATATCACACGAGCCAGGTATGAACATTTTAATTTACTCAAGGCCTCCTTTGAACTCCCTCCTCATGTTTGCTAATTTCGTCGTGTCTCTCGAACTGAGTTTCAAAATCTTGATTTTTTAATTCCATATCATAGCTAGCGTTGTTAGCTTCGATTCGCATGTTTGAACACAAAAATCCGATATCACACGAGCCAGGTATGAACATTTTAATTTACTCAAGGCCTCCTCTGAACTCCCTCCTCATGGTTGCTAATTTCGTCGTGTCTCTCGACCTGAGTTTCATAATCTTTATTTTTTAATTCCATTTCATAGCTAGCATTGTTAGCTTCGATTCGCATGTTTGAACACAAAAATCCGATATCACACGAGCCAGGTATGAACTATTTAATTTACTCAAGGCCTCCTTTGAACTCCCTCCTCATGTTTGCTAATTTCGTCATGTCTCTCGACCTGAGTTTCAAAATCTTGATTTTTTAATTCCATATCATAGCTAGCGTTGTTAGCTTCGATTCGCATGTTTGAACACAAAAATCCGATATCACACGAGCCATGTATGAACATTTTAATTTACTCAAGGCCTCCTTTGAACTCCCTCCTCATGTTTGCTAATTTCGTCGTGTCTCTCGACCTGAGTTTCAAAATCTTGATTTTTTAATTCCATATCATAGCTAGCGTTGTTAGGTTCGATTCGCATGTTTGAACACAAAAATCCGATATCACACGAGCCAGATATGAACATTTTAATTTACCTACTAGCTCTTCCCAACTCACTCCTGAAATTTGGTAATTTCGTCATGTCTCTCGACCTGAGTTTCAAAATCTTGATTTTTTAATTCCATTTCATAGCTAGCGTTGTTAGCTTCGATTCGCATGTTTGAACACAAAAATCCGATATCACACTCGCTAGGTATGAACATTTTAATTTACTCAAGGGCTCCTCTCAACTCACTCCTCATGTTTGCTAATTTCGTCATTTCTCTCGACCTGAGTTTCAAATTCTTGATTTTTTAACTCCATATCATAGCTAGCGTTGTTAGCTTCGATTCGCATGTTTGAACACAAAAATCCGATATCACACGAGCCAGGTATGAACATTTTAATTTACTCAAGGCCTCCTTTGAACTCCCTCCTCATGTTTGCTAATTTCGTCATGTCTCTCGACCTGAGTTTCAAAATCTTGATTTTTTAATTCCATATCATAGCTAGCGTTGTTAGCTTCGATTCGCATGTTTGAACACAAAAATCCGATATCACACTCGCCAGGTATGAACATTTTAATTTACTCAAGGCCTCCTTTGAACTCCCTCCTCATGGTTGCTAATTTCGTCGTGTCTCTCGACCTGAGTTTCAAAATCTGGATTTTTTAATTCCATATTATCGATAGCGTTGTTAGCTTCGATTTGCATGTTTGAACACAAAAATCCGATATCACACGAGCCAGGTATGAACATTTTAATTTACTCAAGGCCTCCTTTGAACTCCCTCCTCATGTTTGCTAATTTCGTCGTGTCTCTCGAACTGAGTTTCAAAATCTTGATTTTTTAATTCCATATCATAGCTAGCGTTGTTAGCTTCGATTCGCATGTTTGAACACAAAAATCCGATATCACACGAGCCAGGTATGAACATTTTAATTTACTCAAGGCCTCCTCTGAACTCCCTCCTCATGGTTGCTAATTTCGTCGTGTCTCTCGACCTGAGTTTCATAATCTTTATTTTTTAATTCCATTTCATAGCTAGCATTGTTAGCTTCGATTCGCATGTTTGAACACAAAAATCCGATATCACACGAGCCAGGTATGAACTATTTAATTTACTCAAGGCCTCCTTTGAACTCCCTCCTCATGTTTGCTAATTTCGTCATGTCTCTCGACCTGAGTTTCAAAATCTTGATTTTTTAATTCCATATCATAGCTAGCGTTGTTAGCTTCGATTCGCATGTTTGAACACAAAAATCCGATATCACACGAGCCATGTATGAACATTTTAATTTACTCAAGGCCTCCTTTGAACTCCCTCCTCATGTTTGCTAATTTCGTCGTGTCTCTCGACCTGAGTTTCAAAATCTTGATTTTTTAATTCCATATCATAGCTAGCGTTGTTAGGTTCGATTCGCATGTTTGAACACAAAAATCCGATATCACACGAGCCAGATATGAACATTTTAATTTACCTACTAGCTCTTCCCAACTCACTCCTGAAATTTGGTAATTTCGTCATGTCTCTCGACCTGAGTTTCAAAATCTTGATTTTTTAATTCCATTTCATAGCTAGCGTTGTTAGCTTCGATTCGCATGTTTGAACACAAAAATCCGATATCACACTCGCTAGGTATGAACATTTTAATTTACTCAAGGGCTCCTCTCAACTCACTCCTCATGTTTGCTAATTTCGTCATTTCTCTCGACCTGAGTTTCAAATTCTTGATTTTTTAACTCCATATCATAGCTAGCGTTGTTAGCTTCGATTCGCATGTTTGAACACAAAAATCCGATATCACACGAGCCAGGTATGAACATTTTAATTTACTCAAGGCCTCCTTTGAACTCCCTCCTCATGTTTGCTAATTTCGTCATGTCTCTCGACCTGAGTTTCAAAATCTTGATTTTTTAATTCCATATCATAGCTAGCGTTGTTAGCTTCGATTCGCATGTTTGAACACAAAAATCCGATATCACACTCGCCAGGTATGAACATTTTAATTTACTCAAGGCCTCCTTTGAACTCCCTCCTCATGGTTGCTAATTTCGTCGTGTCTCTCGACCTGAGTTTCAAAATCTGGATTTTTTAATTCCATATTATCGATAGCGTTGTTAGCTTCGATTTGCATGTTTGAACACAAAAATCCGATATCACACGAGCCAGGTATGAACATTTTAATTTACTCAAGGCCTCCTTTGAACTCCCTCCTCATGTTTGCTAATTTCGTCGTGTCTCTCGAACTGAGTTTCAAAATCTTGATTTTTTAATTCCATATCATAGCTAGCGTTGTTAGCTTCGATTCGCATGTTTGAACACAAAAATCCGATATCACACGAGCCAGGTATGAACATTTTAATTTACTCAAGGCCTCCTCTGAACTCCCTCCTCATGGTTGCTAATTTCGTCGTGTCTCTCGACCTGAGTTTCATAATCTTTATTTTTTAATTCCATTTCATAGCTAGCATTGTTAGCTTCGATTCGCATGTTTGAACACAAAAATCCGATATCACACGAGCCAGGTATGAACTATTTAATTTACTCAAGGCCTCCTTTGAACTCCCTCCTCATGTTTGCTAATTTCGTCATGTCTCTCGACCTGAGTTTCAAAATCTTGATTTTTTAATTCCATATCATAGCTAGCGTTGTTAGCTTCGATTCGCATGTTTGAACACAAAAATCCGATATCACACGAGCCATGTATGAACATTTTAATTTACTCAAGGCCTCCTTTGAACTCCCTCCTCATGTTTGCTAATTTCGTCGTGTCTCTCGACCTGAGTTTCAAAATCTTGATTTTTTAATTCCATATCATAGCTAGCGTTGTTAGGTTCGATTCGCATGTTTGAACACAAAAATCCGATATCACACGAGCCAGATATGAACATTTTAATTTACCTACTAGCTCTTCCCAACTCACTCCTGAAATTTGGTAATTTCGTCATGTCTCTCGACCTGAGTTTCAAAATCTTGATTTTTTAATTCCATTTCATAGCTAGCGTTGTTAGCTTCGATTCGCATGTTTGAACACAAAAATCCGATATCACACTCGCTAGGTATGAACATTTTAATTTACTCAAGGGCTCCTCTCAACTCACTCCTCATGTTTGCTAATTTCGTCATTTCTCTCGACCTGAGTTTCAAATTCTTGATTTTTTAACTCCATATCATAGCTAGCGTTGTTAGCTTCGATTCGCATGTTTGAACACAAAAATCCGATATCACACGAGCCAGGTATGAACATTTTAATTTACTCAAGGCCTCCTTTGAACTCCCTCCTCATGTTTGCTAATTTCGTCATGTCTCTCGACCTGAGTTTCAAAATCTTGATTTTTTAATTCCATATCATAGCTAGCGTTGTTAGCTTCGATTCGCATGTTTGAACACAAAAATCCGATATCACACTCGCCAGGTATGAACATTTTAATTTACTCAAGGCCTCCTTTGAACTCCCTCCTCATGGTTGCTAATTTCGTCGTGTCTCTCGACCTGAGTTTCAAAATCTGGATTTTTTAATTCCATATTATCGATAGCGTTGTTAGCTTCGATTTGCATGTTTGAACACAAAAATCCGATATCACACGAGCCAGGTATGAACATTTTAATTTACTCAAGGCCTCCTTTGAACTCCCTCCTCATGTTTGCTAATTTCGTCGTGTCTCTCGAACTGAGTTTCAAAATCTTGATTTTTTAATTCCATATCATAGCTAGCGTTGTTAGCTTCGATTCGCATGTTTGAACACAAAAATCCGATATCACACGAGCCAGGTATGAACATTTTAATTTACTCAAGGCCTCCTCTGAACTCCCTCCTCATGGTTGCTAATTTCGTCGTGTCTCTCGACCTGAGTTTCATAATCTTTATTTTTTAATTCCATTTCATAGCTAGCATTGTTAGCTTCGATTCGCATGTTTGAACACAAAAATCCGATATCACACGAGCCAGGTATGAACTATTTAATTTACTCAAGGCCTCCTTTGAACTCCCTCCTCATGTTTGCTAATTTCGTCATGTCTCTCGACCTGAGTTTCAAAATCTTGATTTTTTAATTCCATATCATAGCTAGCGTTGTTAGCTTCGATTCGCATGTTTGAACACAAAAATCCGATATCACACGAGCCAAGTATGAACATTTTAATTTACTCAAGGCCTCCTTTGAACTCCCTCCTCATGTTTGCTAATTTCGTCATGTCTCTCGACCTGAGTTTCAAAATCTTGATTTTTTAATTCCATATTATCGATAGCGTTGTTAGCTTCAATTCGCATGTTTGAACACAAAAATCCGATATCACACTTGCTAGGTATGAACATTTTAATTTACTCAAGGGCTCCTCTCAACTCACTCCTCAAATTTGGTAATTTCGTCATTTCTCTCGACCTGAGTTTCAAAATCTTGATTTTTTAATTCCATATCATAGCTAGCGTTGTTAGCTTCGATTCACATGTTTGAACACAAAAATCCGATATCACACTCGCTAGGTATGAACATTTTAATTTACTCAAGGGCTCCTCTCAACTCACTCCTCATGTTTGCTAATTTCGTCATTTCTCTCGACCTGAGTTTCAAAATCTTGATTTTTTAACTCCATATCATAGCTAGCGTTGTTAGCTTCGATTCGCATGTTTGAACACAAAAATCCGATATCACACGAGCCAGGTATGAACATTTTAATTTACTCAAGGCCTCCTTTGAACTCCCTCCTCATGTTTGCTAATTTCGTCATGTCTCTCGACCTGAGTTTCAAAATCTTGATTTTTTAATTCCATATCATAGCTAGCGTTGTTAGCTTCGATTCGCATGTTTGAACACAAAAATCCGATATCACACTCGCTAGGTATGAACATTTTAATTTACTCAAGGCCTCCTTTGAACTCTCTCCTCATGGTTGCTAATTTCGTCGTGTCTCTCGACCTGAGTTTCAAAATCTTGATTTTTTAATTCCATATTATCGATAGCGTTGTTAGCTTCGATTTGCATGTTTGAACACAAAAATCCGATATCACACGAGCCAGGTATGAACATTTTAATTTACTCAAGGCCTCCTTTGAACTCCCTCCTCATGTTTGCTAATTTCGTCGTGTCTCTCGAACTGAGTTTCAAAATCTTGATTTTTTAATTCCATATCATAGCTAGCGTTGTTAGCTTCGATTCGCATGTTTGAACACAAAAATCCGATATCACACGAGCCAGGTATGAACATTTTAATTTACTCAAGGCCTCCTCTGAACTCCCTCCTCATGGTTGCTAATTTCGTCGTGTCTCTCGACCTGAGTTTCATAATCTTTATTTTTTAATTCCATTTCATAGCTAGCATTGTTAGCTTCGATTCGCATGTTTGAACACAAAAATCCGATATCACACGAGCCAGGTATGAACTATTTAATTTACTCAAGGCCTCCTTTGAACTCCCTCCTCATGTTTGCTAATTTCGTCATGTCTCTCGACCTGAGTTTCAAAATCTTGATTTTTTAATTCCATATCATAGCTAGCGTTGTTAGCTTCGATTCGCATGTTTGAACACAAAAATCCGATATCACACGAGCCATGTATGAACATTTTAATTTACTCAAGGCCTCCTTTGAACTCCCTCCTCATGTTTGCTAATTTCGTCGTGTCTCTCGACCTGAGTTTCAAAATCTTGATTTTTTAATTCCATATCATAGCTAGCGTTGTTAGGTTCGATTCGCATGTTTGAACACAAAAATCCGATATCACACGAGCCAGATATGAACATTTTAATTTACCTACTAGCTCTTCCCAACTCACTCCTGAAATTTGGTAATTTCGTCATGTCTCTCGACCTGAGTTTCAAAATCTTGATTTTTTAATTCCATTTCATAGCTAGCGTTGTTAGCTTCGATTCGCATGTTTGAACACAAAAATCCGATATCACACTCGCTAGGTATGAACATTTTAATTTACTCAAGGGCTCCTCTCAACTCACTCCTCATGTTTGCTAATTTCGTCATTTCTCTCGACCTGAGTTTCAAATTCTTGATTTTTTAACTCCATATCATAGCTAGCGTTGTTAGCTTCGATTCGCATGTTTGAACACAAAAATCCGATATCACACGAGCCAGGTATGAACATTTTAATTTACTCAAGGCCTCCTTTGAACTCCCTCCTCATGTTTGCTAATTTCGTCATGTCTCTCGACCTGAGTTTCAAAATCTTGATTTTTTAATTCCATATCATAGCTAGCGTTGTTAGCTTCGATTCGCATGTTTGAACACAAAAATCCGATATCACACTCGCCAGGTATGAACATTTTAATTTACTCAAGGCCTCCTTTGAACTCCCTCCTCATGGTTGCTAATTTCGTCGTGTCTCTCGACCTGAGTTTCAAAATCTGGATTTTTTAATTCCATATTATCGATAGCGTTGTTAGCTTCGATTTGCATGTTTGAACACAAAAATCCGATATCACACGAGCCAGGTATGAACATTTTAATTTACTCAAGGCCTCCTTTGAACTCCCTCCTCATGTTTGCTAATTTCGTCGTGTCTCTCGAACTGAGTTTCAAAATCTTGATTTTTTAATTCCATATCATAGCTAGCGTTGTTAGCTTCGATTCGCATGTTTGAACACAAAAATCCGATATCACACGAGCCAGGTATGAACATTTTAATTTACTCAAGGCCTCCTCTGAACTCCCTCCTCATGGTTGCTAATTTCGTCGTGTCTCTCGACCTGAGTTTCATAATCTTTATTTTTTAATTCCATTTCATAGCTAGCATTGTTAGCTTCGATTCGCATGTTTGAACACAAAAATCCGATATCACACGAGCCAGGTATGAACTATTTAATTTACTCAAGGCCTCCTTTGAACTCCCTCCTCATGTTTGCTAATTTCGTCATGTCTCTCGACCTGAGTTTCAAAATCTTGATTTTTTAATTCCATATCATAGCTAGCGTTGTTAGCTTCGATTCGCATGTTTGAACACAAAAATCCGATATCACACGAGCCAAGTATGAACATTTTAATTTACTCAAGGCCTCCTTTGAACTCCCTCCTCATGTTTGCTAATTTCGTCATGTCTCTCGACCTGAGTTTCAAAATCATGATTTTTTAATTCCATATTATCGATAGCGTTGTTAGCTTCGATTCGCATGTTTGAACACAAAAATCCGATATCACACTCGCTAGGTATGAACATTTTAATTTACTTAAGGGCTCCTCTCAACTCACTCCTCAAATTTGGTAATTTCGTCATTTCTCTCGACCTGAGTTTCAAAATCTTGATTTTTTAATTCCATATCATAGCTAGCGTTGTTAGCTTCGATTCGCATGTTTGAACACAAAAATCCGATATCACACTCGCTAGGTATGAACATTTTAATTTACTCAAGGGCTCCTTTGAACTCCCTCCTCATGTTTGCTAATTTCGTCATGTCTCTCGACTTGAGTTTCAAATTCTTGATTTTTTAACTCCATATCATAGCTAGCGTTGTTAGCTTCGATTCGCATGTTTGAACACAAAAATCCGATATCACACGAGCCAGGTATGAACATTTTAATTTACTCAAGGCCTCCTTTGAACTCCCTCCTCATGTTTGCTAATTTCGTCCTGTCTCTCGACCTGAGTTTCAAAATCTTGATTTTTTAATTCCATATCATAGCTAGCGTTGTTAGCTTCGATTCGCATGTTTGAACACAAAAATCCGATATCACACTCGCCAGGTATGAACATTTTAATTTACTCAAGGCCTCCTTTGAACTCTCTCCTCATGGTTGCTAATTTCGTCGTGTCTCTCGAACTGAGTTTCAAAATCTTGATTTTTTAATTCCATATTATCGATAGCGTTGTTAGCTTCGATTTGCATGTTTGAACACAAAAATCCGATATCACACGAGCCAGGTATGAACATTTTAATTTACTCAAGGCCTCCTTTGAACTCCCTCCTCATGTTTGCTAATTTCGTCGTGTCTCTCGAACTGAGTTTCAAAATCTTGATTTTTTAATTCCATATCATAGCTAGCGTTGTTAGCTTCGATTCGCATGTTTGAACACAAAAATCCGATATCACACGAGCCAGGTATGAACATTTTAATTTACTCAAGGCCTCCTCTGAACTCCCTCCTCATGGTTGCTAATTTCGTCGTGTCTCTCGACCTGAGTTTCATAATCTTTATTTTTTAATTCCATTTCATAGCTAGCATTGTTAGCTTCGATTCGCATGTTTGAACACAAAAATCCGATATCACACGAGCCAGGTATGAACTATTTAATTTACTCAAGGCCTCCTTTGAACTCCCTCCTCATGTTTGCTAATTTCGTCATGTCTCTCGACCTGAGTTTCAAAATCTTGATTTTTTAATTCCATATCATAGCTAGCGTTGTTAGCTTCGATTCGCATGTTTGAACACAAAGATCCGATATCACACGAGCCATGTATGAACATTTTAATTTACTCAAGGCCTCCTTTGAACTCCCTCCTCATGTTTGCTAATTTCGTCATGTCTCTCGACCTGAGTTTCAAAATCATGATTTTTTAATTCCATATTATAGATAGCGTTGTTAGCTTCGATTCGCATGTTTGAACACAAAAATCCGATATCACACGAGCCAGGTATGAACATTTTAATTTACTCAAGGCCTCCTTTGAACTCCCTCCTCAAATTTGTTAATTTCGTCATTTCTCTCGACCTGAGTTTCAAAATCTTGATTTTTTAACTCCATATCATAGCTAGCGTTGTTAGCTTCGATTCGCATGTTTGAACACAAAAATGCGATATCACACTCGCCAGGTATGAACATTTTAATTTACTCAAGGCCTCCTTTGAACTCCCTCCTCATGTTTGCTAATTTCGTCATGTCTCTCGACCTGAGTTTCGAAATCTTGATTTTTTAATTCCATATCATAGCTAGCGTTGTTAGGTTCGATTCGCATGTTTGAACACAAAAATCCGATATCACACGAGCCAGATATGAACATTTTAATTTACCTACTAGCTCTTCCCAACTCCCTCCTCATGTTCGCTAATTTCGTCATGTCTCTCGACCTGAGTTTCAAAATCTTGATTTTTTAATTCCATATCATAGCTAGCGTTGTTAGCTTCGATTCGCATGTTAGAACACAAAAATCCGATATCACACGAGCTAGGTATGAACATTTTAATTTACTCAAGGCCTCTTGTGAACTCCCTCCTCATGTTTGCTAATTTCGTCATGTCGCTCGACTTGAGTTTCAAAATATTGATTTTTTAATTTCATATCATAGCTAGCGTTGTTAACTTCGATTCGTATGTTTGTACACAAAAATCCGATATCACACTAGCCAGATATGAACATTTTAAATTACCTACTAGCTCTTCGCAACTCACTCCTCAAACTTGGTAATTTCGTCATGTCTCTCGACCTGAGTTTCAAAATCTTGATTTATTAACTCCATATCATAGCTAGCGTTGTTAGCTTCGATTCCCATGTTTGAACACAAAAATCCGATATCACACTCGCAAGGTATGAACATTTTAATTTACTCAAGGCCTCCTCTGAACTCCCTCCTCATGTTTGCAAATTTCGTCATGTCTCTCGACCTGAGTTTCAAAATCTTGATTTTTTAAATCCATATCATAGCTAGCGTTGTTAGCTTGGATTCGCATGTTTGAACACAAAAATCCAATATCACACGAGCCAGATATGAACATTTTAATTTACCTACTAGCTCTTCCCAACTCACTCCTCAAATTTGGTAATTTCGTCATGTCTCTCGACTTGAGTTTCAAAATCTTGATTTATTAACTCCATATCATAGCTAGCGTTGTTAGCTTCGATTCCCATGTTTGAACACAAAAATCCGATATCACACGAGCAAGGTATGAACATTTTAATTTACTCAAGGCCTCCTCTGAACTCCCTCCTCATGTTTGCAAATTTCGTGATGTCTCTCGACCTGAGTTTCAAAATCTTGATTTTTTAAATCCATATCATAGCTAGCGTTGTTAGCTTCGATTCGCATGTTTGAACACAAAAATCCAATATCACACGAGCCAGATATGAACATTTTAATTTACCTACTAGCTCTTCCCAACTCACTCCTCAAATTTGGTAATTTCGTCATTTCTCTCGACCTGAGTTTCAAAATCTTGATTTTTTAACTCCATTTCATAGCTAGCGTTGTTAGCTAATTTACTCAAGGCCTCCTCTGAACTCCCTCCTCATGTTTGCTAATTTCGTCATGTCTCTCGACGTGAGTTTCAAAATCTTGATTTTTTAATTACATATTATCGATAGCGTTGTTAGCTTCGATTTGCATGTTTGAACACAAAAATCCGATATCACACGAGCCAGGTATGAACATTTTAATTTACTCAAGGCCTCCTTTGAACTCCCTCCTCATGTTTGCTAATTTCGTCATGTCTCTCGACCTGAGTTTCAAAATCTTGATTTTTTAATTCCATATCATAGCTAGCGTTGTTAGCTTCGATTCGCATGTTTGAACACAAAAATCCGATATCACACTCGCCAGGTATGAACATTTTAATTTACTCAAGGCCTCCTTTGAACTCCCTCCTCATGGTTGCTAATTTCGTCGTGTCTCTCGACCTGAGTTTCAAAATCTGGATTTTTTAATTCCATATTATCGATAGCGTTGTTAGCTTCGATTTGCATGTTTGAACACAAAAATCCGATATCACACGAGCCAGGTATGAACATTTTAATTTACTCAAGGCCTCCTTTGAACTCCCTCCTCATGTTTGCTAATTTCGTCGTGTCTCTCGAACTGAGTTTCAAAATCTTGATTTTTTAATTCCATATCATAGCTAGCGTTGTTAGCTTCGATTCGCATGTTTGAACACAAAAATCCGATATCACACGAGCCAGGTATGAACATTTTAATTTACTCAAGGCCTCCTCTGAACTCCCTCCTCATGGTTGCTAATTTCGTCGTGTCTCTCGACCTGAGTTTCATAATCTTTATTTTTTAATTCCATTTCATAGCTAGCATTGTTAGCTTCGATTCGCATGTTTGAACACAAAAATCCGATATCACACGAGCCAGGTATGAACTATTTAATTTACTCAAGGCCTCCTTTGAACTCCCTCCTCATGTTTGCTAATTTCGTCATGTCTCTCGACCTGAGTTTCAAAATCTTGATTTTTTAATTCCATATCATAGCTAGCGTTGTTAGCTTCGATTCGCATGTTTGAACACAAAAATCCGATATCACACGAGCCAAGTATGAACATTTTAATTTACTCAAGGCCTCCTTTGAACTCCCTCCTCATGTTTGCTAATTTCGTCATGTCTCTCGACCTGAGTTTCAAAATCATGATTTTTTAATTCCATATTATCGATAGCGTTGTTAGCTTCGATTCGCATGTTTGAACACAAAAATCCGATATCACACTCGCTAGGTATGAACATTTTAATTTACTTAAGGGCTCCTCTCAACTCACTCCTCAAATTTGGTAATTTCGTCATTTCTCTCGACCTGAGTTTCAAAATCTTGATTTTTTAATTCCATATCATAGCTAGCGTTGTTAGCTTCGATTCGCATGTTTGAACACAAAAATCCGATATCACACTCGCTAGGTATGAACATTTTAATTTACTCAAGGGCTCCTTTGAACTCCCTCCTCATGTTTGCTAATTTCGTCATGTCTCTCGACTTGAGTTTCAAATTCTTGATTTTTTAACTCCATATCATAGCTAGCGTTGTTAGCTTCGATTCGCATGTTTGAACACAAAAATCCGATATCACACGAGCCAGGTATGAACATTTTAATTTACTCAAGGCCTCCTTTGAACTCCCTCCTCATGTTTGCTAATTTCGTCCTGTCTCTCGACCTGAGTTTCAAAATCTTGATTTTTTAATTCCATATCATAGCTAGCGTTGTTAGCTTCGATTCGCATGTTTGAACACAAAAATCCGATATCACACTCGCCAGGTATGAACATTTTAATTTACTCAAGGCCTCCTTTGAACTCTCTCCTCATGGTTGCTAATTTCGTCGTGTCTCTCGAACTGAGTTTCAAAATCTTGATTTTTTAATTCCATATTATCGATAGCGTTGTTAGCTTCGATTTGCATGTTTGAACACAAAAATCCGATATCACACGAGCCAGGTATGAACATTTTAATTTACTCAAGGCCTCCTTTGAACTCCCTCCTCATGTTTGCTAATTTCGTCGTGTCTCTCGAACTGAGTTTCAAAATCTTGATTTTTTAATTCCATATCATAGCTAGCGTTGTTAGCTTCGATTCGCATGTTTGAACACAAAAATCCGATATCACACGAGCCAGGTATGAACATTTTAATTTACTCAAGGCCTCCTCTGAACTCCCTCCTCATGGTTGCTAATTTCGTCGTGTCTCTCGACCTGAGTTTCATAATCTTTATTTTTTAATTCCATTTCATAGCTAGCATTGTTAGCTTCGATTCGCATGTTTGAACACAAAAATCCGATATCACACGAGCCAGGTATGAACTATTTAATTTACTCAAGGCCTCCTTTGAACTCCCTCCTCATGTTTGCTAATTTCGTCATGTCTCTCGACCTGAGTTTCAAAATCTTGATTTTTTAATTCCATATCATAGCTAGCGTTGTTAGCTTCGATTCGCATGTTTGAACACAAAGATCCGATATCACACGAGCCATGTATGAACATTTTAATTTACTCAAGGCCTCCTTTGAACTCCCTCCTCATGTTTGCTAATTTCGTCATGTCTCTCGACCTGAGTTTCAAAATCATGATTTTTTAATTCCATATTATAGATAGCGTTGTTAGCTTCGATTCGCATGTTTGAACACAAAAATCCGATATCACACGAGCCAGGTATGAACATTTTAATTTACTCAAGGCCTCCTTTGAACTCCCTCCTCAAATTTGTTAATTTCGTCATTTCTCTCGACCTGAGTTTCAAAATCTTGATTTTTTAACTCCATATCATAGCTAGCGTTGTTAGCTTCGATTCGCATGTTTGAACACAAAAATGCGATATCACACTCGCCAGGTATGAACATTTTAATTTACTCAAGGCCTCCTTTGAACTCCCTCCTCATGTTTGCTAATTTCGTCATGTCTCTCGACCTGAGTTTCGAAATCTTGATTTTTTAATTCCATATCATAGCTAGCGTTGTTAGGTTCGATTCGCATGTTTGAACACAAAAATCCGATATCACACGAGCCAGATATGAACATTTTAATTTACCTACTAGCTCTTCCCAACTCCCTCCTCATGTTCGCTAATTTCGTCATGTCTCTCGACCTGAGTTTCAAAATCTTGATTTTTTAATTCCATATCATAGCTAGCGTTGTTAGCTTCGATTCGCATGTTAGAACACAAAAATCCGATATCACACGAGCTAGGTATGAACATTTTAATTTACTCAAGGCCTCTTGTGAACTCCCTCCTCATGTTTGCTAATTTCGTCATGTCGCTCGACTTGAGTTTCAAAATATTGATTTTTTAATTTCATATCATAGCTAGCGTTGTTAACTTCGATTCGTATGTTTGTACACAAAAATCCGATATCACACTAGCCAGATATGAACATTTTAAATTACCTACTAGCTCTTCGCAACTCACTCCTCAAACTTGGTAATTTCGTCATGTCTCTCGACCTGAGTTTCAAAATCTTGATTTATTAACTCCATATCATAGCTAGCGTTGTTAGCTTCGATTCCCATGTTTGAACACAAAAATCCGATATCACACTCGCAAGGTATGAACATTTTAATTTACTCAAGGCCTCCTCTGAACTCCCTCCTCATGTTTGCAAATTTCGTCATGTCTCTCGACCTGAGTTTCAAAATCTTGATTTTTTAAATCCATATCATAGCTAGCGTTGTTAGCTTGGATTCGCATGTTTGAACACAAAAATCCAATATCACACGAGCCAGATATGAACATTTTAATTTACCTACTAGCTCTTCCCAACTCACTCCTCAAATTTGGTAATTTCGTCATGTCTCTCGACTTGAGTTTCAAAATCTTGATTTATTAACTCCATATCATAGCTAGCGTTGTTAGCTTCGATTCCCATGTTTGAACACAAAAATCCGATATCACACGAGCAAGGTATGAACATTTTAATTTACTCAAGGCCTCCTCTGAACTCCCTCCTCATGTTTGCAAATTTCGTGATGTCTCTCGACCTGAGTTTCAAAATCTTGATTTTTTAAATCCATATCATAGCTAGCGTTGTTAGCTTCGATTCGCATGTTTGAACACAAAAATCCAATATCACACGAGCCAGATATGAACATTTTAATTTACCTACTAGCTCTTCCCAACTCACTCCTCAAATTTGGTAATTTCGTCATTTCTCTCGACCTGAGTTTCAAAATCTTGATTTTTTAACTCCATTTCATAGCTAGCGTTGTTAGCTAATTTACTCAAGGCCTCCTCTGAACTCCCTCCTCATGTTTGCTAATTTCGTCATGTCTCTCGACGTGAGTTTCAAAATCTTGATTTTTTAATTACATATTATCGATAGCGTTGTTAGCTTCGATTTGCATGTTTGAACACAAAAATCCGATATCACACGAGCCAGGTATGAACTATTTAATTTACTCAAGGCCTCCTCTGAACTCCCTCCTCATGTTTGCTAATTTCGTCATGTCTCTCGACCTCAGTTTCAAAATCTTGATTTTTTAATTCCATATCATAGCTAGCGTTGTTAGCTTCGATTCGCATGTTTGAACACAAAAATCCGATATCACACGAGCCAGGTATGAACTATTTAATTTACTCAAGGCCTCCTTTGAACTCCCTCCTCATGTTTGCTAATTTCGTCATGTCTCTCGACCGGAGTTTCAAAATCTTGATTTTTTAATTCCATATCATAGCTAGCGTTGTTAGCTTCGATTCGCATGTTTGAACACAAAAATGCGATATCACACTCGCCAGGTATGAACATTTTAATTTACTCAAGGCCTCCTTTGAACTCCCTCCTCATGTTTGCTAATTTCGTCATGTCTCTCGACCTGAGTTTCAAAATCTTGATTTTTTAATTCCATATCATAGCTAGCGTTGTTAGGTTCGATTCGCATGTTTGAACACAAAAATCCGATATCACACGAGCCAGATATGAACATTTTAATTTACCTACTAGCTCTTCCCAACTCCCTCCTCATGTTCGCTAATTTCGTCATGTCTCTCGACCTGAGTTTCAAAATCTTGATTTTTTAATTCCATATCATAGCTAGCGTTGTTAGCTTCGATTCGCATGTTAGAACACAAAAATCCGATATCACACGAGCTAGGTATGAACATTTTAATTTACTCAAGGCCTCTTGTGAACTCCCTCCTCATGTTTGCTAATTTCGTCATGTCGCTCGACTTGAGTTTCAAAATATTGATTTTTTAATTTCATATCATAGCTAGCGTTGTTAACTTCGATTCGTATGTTTGTACACAAAAATCCGATATCACACTAGCCAGATATGAACATTTTAAATTACCTACTAGCTCTTCGCAACTCACTCCTCAAACTTGGTAATTTCGTCATGTCTCTCGACCTGAGTTTTAAAATCTTGATTTATTAACTCCATATCATAGCTAGCGTTGTTAGCTTCGATTCCCATGTTTGAACACAAAAATCCGATATCACACTCGCAAGGTATGAACATTTTAATTTACTCAAGGCCTCCTCTGAACTCCCTCCTCATGTTTGCAAATTTCGTCATGTCTCTCGACCTGAGTTTCAAAATCTTGATTTTTTAAATCCATATCATAGCTAGCGTTGTTAGCTTGGATTCGCATGTTTGAACACAAAAATCCAATATCACACGAGCCAGATATGAACATTTTAATTTACCTACTAGCTCTTCCCAACTCACTCCTCAAATTTGGTAATTTCGTCATGTCTCTCGACTTGAGTTTCAAAATCTTGATTTATTAACTCCATATCATAGCTAGCGTTGTTAGCTTCGATTCCCATGTTTGAACACAAAAATCCGATATCACACGAGCAAGGTATGAACATTTTAATTTACTCAAGGCCTCCTCTGAACTCCCTCCTCATGTTTGCAAATTTCGTGATGTCTCTCGACCTGAGTTTCAAAATCTTGATTTTTTAAATCCATATCATAGCTAGCGTTGTTAGCTTCGATTCGCATGTTTGAACACAAAAATCCAATATCACACGAGCCAGATATGAACATTTTAATTTACCTACTAGCTCTTCCCAACTCACTCCTCAAATTTGGTAATTTCGTCATTTCTCTCGACCTGAGTTTCAAAATCTTGATTTTTTAACTCCATTTCATAGCTAGCGTTGCTAGCTAATTTACTCAAGGCCTCCTCTGAACTCCCTCCTCATGTTTGCTAATTTCGTCATGTCTCTCGACGTGAGTTTCAAAATCTTGATTTTTTAATTACATATTATCGATAGCGTTGTTAGCTTCGATTTGCATGTTTGAACACAAAAATCCGATATCACACGAGCCAGGTATGAACTATTTAATTTACTCAAGGCCTCCTCTGAACTCCCTCCTCATGTTTGCTAATTTCGTCATGTCTCTCGACCTCAGTTTCAAAATCTTGATTTTTTAATTCCATATCATAGCTAGCGTTGTTAGCTTCGATTCGCATGTTTGAACACAAAAATCCGATATCACACGAGCCAGGTATGAACTATTTAATTTACTCAAGGCCTCCTTTGAACTCCCTCCTCATGTTTGCTAATTTCGTCATGTCTCTCGACCGGAGTTTCAAAATCTTGATTTTTTAATTCCATATCATAGCTAGCGTTGTTAGCTTCGATTCGCATGTTTGAACACAAAAATCCGATATCACACGAGCCAGGTATGAACATTTTAATTTACCTACTAGCTCTTCCCAACTCACTCCTGAAATTTGGTAATTTCGTCATGTCTCTCGACCTGAGTTTCAAAATCTTGATTTTTTAATTCCATATCATAGCTAGCGTTGCTATCTTCGATTCGCATGTTTGAACACAAAAATCCAATATCACACGAGCTAGGTATGAACATTTTAATTTACTCAAGGCCTCCTCTGACCTCCCTCCTCATGTTTGCAAATTTCGTCATGTCTCTCGACCTGAGTTTCAAAATCTTGATTTTTTAATTCCATATCATAGCTAGCGTTGTTAGCTTCGATTCGCATGTTTGAACACAAAAATCCGATATCACACGAGCCAGGTATGAACTATTTAATTTACTCAAGGCCTCCTTTGAACTCCCTCCTCATGTTTGCTAATTTCGTCATGTCTCTCGACCGGAGTTTCAAAATCTTGATTTTTTAACTCCATATCATAGCTAGCGTTGTTAGGTTCGATTCGCATGTTTGAACACAAAAATCCGATATCACACTCGCCAGATATGAACATTTTAATTTACTCAAGGCCTCCTCTGAACTCCCTCCTCATGGTTGCTAATTTCGTCGTGTCTCTCGACCTGAGTTTCATAATCTTGATTTTTTAATTCCATTTCATAGCTAGCGTTGTTAGCTTCGATTCGCATGTTTGAACACAAAAATCCGATATCACACGAGCCAGGTATGAACATTATAATTTACTCAAGGCCTCCTCTGAACTCCCTCCTCATGTTTGCTAATTTCGTCATGTCTCTCGACCTGAGTTTCAAAATCTTGATTTTTTAATTCCATATTATTGATAGCGTTGTTAGCTTCGATTCGCATGTTTGAACACAAAAATCCGATATCACACGAGCTAGGTATGAACATTTTAATTTACTCAAGTGCTCCTCTCAACTCACTCCTCAAATTTGCTAATTTCGTCATTTCTCTCGACCTGAGTTTCAAAATCTTGATTTTTTAACTCTAGATCATAGCTAGCGTTGTTAGCTTCGATTCGCATGTTTGAACACAAAAATCCGATATCACACTCGCCAGGTATGAACATTTTAATTTACTGAAGGCCTCCTCTGAACTCCCTCCTCATGGTTGCTAATTTCGTCGTGTCTCTCGACCTGAGTTTCATAATCTTGATTTTTTAATTCCATTTCATAGCTAGCGTTGTTAGCTTCGATTCGCATGTTTGAACACAAAAATCCGATATCACACGAGCCATGTATGAACATTTTAATTTAGTCAAGGCCTCCTTTGAACTCCCTCCTGAAATTTGGTAATTTCGTCATGTCTCTCGACCTGAGTTTCAAAATCTTGATTTTTTAATTCCATATTATCGATAGCGTTGTTAGCTTCGATTCGCATGTTTGAACACAAAAATCCGATATCACACGAGCCAGGTATGAACTATTTAATTTACTCAAGACCTCCTTTGAACTCCCTCCTCACGTTTGCTAATTTCGTCATGTCTCTCGACCTGAGTTTCAAAATCTTGATTTTTTAATTCCATATCATACCTAACGTTGTTAGCTTCGATTCGCATGTTTGTACACAAAAATCCGATATCATACTCACTAGGTATGAACATTTTAATTTACTCAAGGGCTCCTCTGAACTCCCTCCTCATGTTAGCTTCGATTCGCATGTTTGAACACAAAAATCCGATATCACACTCGCTAGGTATGAACATTTTAATTTACTCAAGGGCTCCTCTCAACTCACTCCTCAAATTTGCTAATTTCGTCATTTCTCTCGACCTGAGTTTCAAAATCTTGATTTTTTAATTCCATATCATAGCTAGCGTTGTTAGCTTCGATTCGCATGTTGGAACACAAAAATCCGATATCACACTCGCTAGGTATGAACATTTTAATTTACTCAAGGCCTCCTGTGAACTCCCTCCTCATGTTTGCTAATGTCGTCATGTCTCTCGACTTGAGTTTCAAAATCTTGATTTTTTAATTTCATATCATAGCTAGCGTTGTTAATTTCGATTCGTATGTTTGTACACAAAAATCCGATATCACACTCGCTAGGTATGAACATTTTAATTTACTCAAGGGCTCCTCTCAACTCACTCCTCAAATTTGCTAATTTCGTCATTTCTCTCGACCTGAGTTTCAAAATCTTGATTTTTTAACTCCATATCATAGCTAGCGTTGTTAGCTTCGATTCGCATGTTTGAACACAAAAATCCGATATCACACTCGCCAGGTATGAACATTTTAATTTACTCAAGGCCTCCTCTGAACTCCCTCCTCATGGTTGCTAATTTCGCCATGTCTCTCGACCTGAGTTTCAAAATCTTGATTTTTTAAATCCATATCATAGCTAGCGTTGTTAGCTTCGATTCGCATGTTTGAACACAAAAATCCAATATCACACGAGCCAGATATGAACATTTTAATTTACCTACTAGCTCTTCCCAACTCAGTCCTGAAATTTGGTAATTTCGTCATGTCTCTCGACCTGAGTTTCAAAATCTTGATTTTTTAATTCCATATCATAGCTAGCGTTGCTATCTTCGATTCGCATGTTTGAACACAAAAATCCAATATCACACGAGCTAGGTATGAACATTTTAATTTACTCAAGGCCTCCTCTGAACTCCCTCCTCATGTTTGCAAATTTTGTCATGTCTCTCGACCTGAGTTTCAAAATCTTGATTTTTTAATTCCATATCATAGCTAACGTTGTTAGCTTCGATTCGCATGTTTGAACACAAAAATCCGATATCACACGAGCCAGGTATGAACTATTTAATTTACTCAAGGCCTCCTTTGAACTCCCTCCTCATGTTTGCTAATTTCGTCATGTCTCTCGACCGGAGTTTCAAAATCTTGATTTTTTAATTCCATATCATAGCTAGCGTTGTTAGCTTCGATTCGCATGTTTGAACACAAAAATCCGATATCACACGAGCCAGGTATGAACATTTTAATTTACTCAAGGCCTCCTTTGAACTCCCTCCTCATGTTTGCTAATTTCGTCGTGTCTCTCGAACTGAGTTTCAAAATCTTGATTTTTTAATTCCATATTATCGATAGCGTTGTTAGCTTCGATTCGCATGTTTGAACACAAAAATCCGATATCACACTCGCTAGGTATGAACTATTTAATTTACTCCAGGCCTCCTTTGAACTCCCTCCTCATGTTTGCTAATTTCGTCATGTCTCTCGACCTGAGTTTCAAAATCTTGATTTTTTAATTCCATATCATAGCTAGCGTTGTTAGCTTCGATTCGCATGTTTCAACACAAAAATCCGATATCACACGAGCCAGGTATGAACTCTTTAATTTACTCAAGGCCTCCTTTGAACTCCCTCCTCATGTTTGCTAATTTCGTCATTTCTCTCGACCTGAGTTTCAAAATCTTGATTTTTTAACTCCATATCATAGCTAGCGTTGTTAGCTTCGATTCGCATGTTTGAACACAAAAATCCGATATCACACTCGCCAGGTATGAACATTTTAATTTACTGAAGGCCTCCTCTGAACTCCCTCCTCATGGTTGCTAATTTCGTCGTGTCTCTCGACCTGAGTTTCATAATCTTGATTTTTTAATTCCATTTCATAGCTAGCGTTGTTATCTTCGATTCGCATGTTTGAACACAAAAATCCGATATCACACGAGCCAGGTATGAACATTTTAATTTACTCAAGGCCTCCTCTGAACTCCCTCCTCATGTTTGCTAATTTCGTCATGTCTCTCGACCTGAGTTTCAAAATCTTGATTTTTTAATTCCATATTATCGATAGCGTTGTTAGCTTCGATTTGCATGTTTGAACACAAAAATCCGATATCACACGAGCCAGGTATGAACTATTTAATTTACTCAAGGCCTCCTTTGAACTCCCTCCTCATGTTTGCTAATTTTGTCATGTCTCTCGACCTGAGTTTCGAAATCTTGATTTTTTAATTCCATATCATAGCTAGCGTTGTTAGCTTCGATTCGCATGTTTGAACACAAAAATCCGATATCACACGAGCCAGCTATGAACATTTTAATTTACTTAAGGCCTCCTTTGAAGTCACTCCTCATGTTTGCTAATTTCGTCATGTCTCTCGACCTGAGTTTCAAAATCTTGATTTTTTAATTCCATATCATACCTAACGTTGTTAGCTTCGATTCGCATGTTTGTACACAAAAATCCGATATCATACTCGCTAGGTATGAACATTTTAATTTACTCAAGGGCTCCTCTCAACTCACTCCTCAAATTTGCTAATTTCGTCATTTCTCTCGACCTGAGTTTCAAAATCTTGATTTTTTAACTCCATATCATAGCTAGCGTTGTTAGCTTCGATTCTCATGTTTGAACACAAAAATCCGATATCACACGAGCCAGACATGAACATTTTAATTTACCTACTAGCTCTTCCCAACTCAGTCCTGAAATTTGGTAATTTCGTCATGTCTCTCGACCTGAGTTTCAAAATCTTGATTTTTTAATTCCATATCATAGCTAGCGTTGCTATCTTCGATTCGCATGTTTGAACACAAAAATCCAATATCACACGACCTAGGTATGAACATTTTAATTTACTCAAGGCCTCCTCTGAACTCCCTCCTTATGTTTGCTAATTTCGTCATGTCTCTCGACCTGAGTTTCAAAATCTTGATTTTTTAATTCCATATTATCGATAGCGTTGTTAGCTTCGATTCGCATGTTTGAACACAAAAATCCAATATCACACTCGCTAGGTATGAACATTTTAATTTACTCAAGGGCTCCTCTCAACTCACTCCTCAAATTTGGTAATTTCGTCATTTCTCTCGACCTGAGTTTCAAAATCTTGATTTTTTAATTCCATTTCATAGCTATCGTTGTTAGCTTCGATTCGCATGTTTGAACACAAAAATCCGATATCACACGAGCCAGGTATGAACATTTTAATTTACTCAAGGCCTCCTTTGAACTCCCTCCTCATGTTTGCTAATTTCGTCATGTCTCTCGACCTGAGTTTCAAAATCTTGATTTTTTAATTCCATATTATCGATAGCGTTGTAAGCTTCGATTGGCATGTTTGAACACAAAAATCCGATATCACACGAGCCAGGTATGAACTATTTAATTTACTCAAGGCCTCCTTTGAACTCCCTCCTCATGTTTGCGAATTTCGTCATGTCTCTCGACCTGAGTTTCAAAATCTTGATTTTTTAATTCCATAACATAGCTAGCGTTGTTAGCTTCGATTCGCATGTTTGAACACAAAAATCCGATATCACACTCGCTAGGTATGAACATTTTAATTTACTCAAGACCTCCTCTGAACTCCCTCCTCATGTTTGCTAATTTCGTCCCTGAGTTTCAAAATCTTGATTTTTTAATTCCATATCATACCTAGCGTTGTTAGCTTCGATTCGCATGTTTGAACACAAAAATCCGATATCACACGAGCCAGGTATGAACATTTTAATTTACTCAAGGCCTCCTTTGAACTCCCTCCTGAAATTTGGTAATTTCGTCATGTCTCTCGACCTGAGTTTCAAAATCTTGATTTTTTAATTCCATATTATCGATAGCGTTGTTAGCTTCGATTCGCATGGTTGAACACAAAAATCCGATATCACACGAGCCAGGTATGAACTATTTAATTTACTCAAGACCTCCTTTGAACTCCCTCCTCATGTTTGCTAATTTCGTCATGTCTCTCGACCTGAGTTTCAAAATCTTGATTTTTTAATTCCATTTCATAGCTAGCGTTGTTAGCTTCGATTCGCATGTTTGAACACAACAATCCGATATCACACGAGCCAGGTATGAACATTTTAATTTACTCAAGGCCTCCTCTGAACTCCCTCCTCATGGTTGCTAATTTCGTCGTGTCTCTCGACCTGAGTTTCATAATCTTGATTTTTTAATTCCATTTCATAGCTAGCGTTGTTAGCTTCGATTCGCATGTTTGAACACAAAAATCCGATATCACACGAGCCAGGTATGAACATTTTAATTTACTCAAGGGCTCCTCTCAACTCACTCCTCAAATTTGCTAATTTCGTCATTTTTCTCGACCTGAGATTCAAAATCTTGATTTTTTAACTCCATATCATCGCTAGCGTTGTTAGCTTCGATTCGCATGTTTGAACACAAAAATCCGATATCACACTCGCCAGGTATGAACATTTTAATTTACTCAAGGCCTCCTCTGAACTCCCTCCTCATGTTTGCTAATTTCGTCGTGTCTCTGGACCTGAGTTTCATAATCTTGATTTTTTAATTCCATTTCATAGCTAGCGTTGTTAGCTTCGATTCGCATGTTTGAACACAAAAATCCGATATCACACGAGCCAGGTATGAACATTTTAATTTACTCAAGGCCTCCTCTGAACTCCCTCCTCATGTTTGCTAATTTCGTCATGTCTCTCGACCTGAGTTTCAAAATCTTGATTTTTTAATTCCATATTATCGATTGCGTTGTTAGCTTCGATTCACATGTTTGAACACAAAAATCCGATATCACACTCGCTAGGTATGAACATTTTAATTTACTCAAGGGCTTCTCTCAACTCACTCCTCAAATTTGCTAATTTCGTCATATCTCTGGACCTGAGTTTCAAAATCTTGATTTTTTAAATCCATATCATAGCTAGCGTTGTTAGCTTCGATTCGCATGTTTGAACACAAAAATCCAATATCACACGAGCCAGATATGAACTTTTGAATTTACCTACTAGCTCTTCCCAACTCACTCCTCAAATTTGGTAATTTCGTCATGTCTCTCGACTTGAGTTTCAAAATCATGATTTTTTAATTCCATATCATAGCTAGCGTTGTTAGCTTCGATTCGCATGTTTGAACACAAAAATCCGATATCACACGAGACAGATATGAACATTTTAATTTACCTACTAGCTCTTCCCAACTCACTCCTCAAATTTGGTAATTTCGTCCTGTCTCTCGACCTAGGTTTCAAAATCTTGATTTTTTAACTCCATATCATAGCTAGCGTTTTTAATTTCGATTCACATGTTTGAACACAGAAATCCGATATCACACTCGCCAGGTATGAACATTTTAATTTACTCAAGGCCTCCTCTGAACTCCCTCCTCATGTTTGCAAATTTCGTCATGTCTCTCTACTTGAGTTTCAAAATCATGATTTTTTAATTCCATATCATAGCTAGCGTTGTTAGGTTCGATTCGCATGTTTGAACACAAAAATCCGATATCACACGAGCCAGATATGAACATTTTAATTTACCTACTAGCTCTTCCCAACTCACTCCTGAAATTTGGTAATTTCGTCATGTCTCTCGACCTGAGTTTCAAAATCTTGATTTTTTATTTCCATATCATAGCTAGCGTTGCTATCTTCGATTCGCATGTTTGAACACAGAAATCCAATATCACACGAGCTAGGTATGAACATTTTAATTTACTCAAGGCCTCCTCTGAACTCCCTCCTTATGTTTGCTAATTTCGTCATGTCTCTCGACCTGAGTTTCAAAATCTTGATTTTTTAATTCCATATTATCGATAGCGTTGTTAGCTTCGATTCACATGTTTGAACACAAAAATCCGATATCACACTCACTAGGTATGAACATTTTAATTTACTCAAGGGCTCCTCTCAACTCACTCCTCAAATTTGGTAATTTTGTCATTTCTCTCGACCTAAGTTTCAAAATCTTGATTTTTTAACTCCATATCATAGCTAGCGTTGTTAGCTTCGATTCGCATGTTTGAACACAAAAATCCGATATCACACTCGCCAGGTATGAACATTTTAATTTACTCAAGGCCTCCTCTGAACTCCCTCCTCATGGTTGCTAATTTCGTCGTGTCTCTCGACCTGAGTTTCATAATCTTGATTTTTTAATTCCATTTCATAGCTAGCGTTGTTAGCTTCGATTCGCATGTTTGAACACAAAAATCCGATATCACACGAGCCAGGTATGAACATTTTAATTTACTCAAGGGCTCCTCTCAACTCACTCCTCAAATTTGCTAATTTCGTCATTTCTCTCGACCTGAGTTTCAAAATCTTGATTTTTTAACTCCATATCATAGCTAGCGTTGTTAGCTTCGATTCGCATGTTTGAACACAAAAATCCGATATCACACTCGCCAGGTATGAACATTTTAATTTACTCAAGGCCTCCTCTGAAATCCCTCCTCATGGTTGCTAATTTCGTCGTGTCTCTGGACCTGAGTTTCATAATCTTGATTTTTTAATTCCATTTCATAGCTAGCGTTGTTAGCTTCGATTCGCATGTTTGAACACAAAAATCCGATATCACACGAGCCAGGTATGAACATTTTAATTTACTCAAGGCCTCCTCTGAACTCCCTCCTCATGTTTGCTAATTTCGTCATGTCTCTCGACGTGAGTTTCAAAATCTTGATTTTTTAATTCCATATTATCGATAGCGTTGTTAGCTTCGATTTGCATGTTTGAACACAAAAATCCGATATCACACGAGCCAGGTATGAACTATTTAATTTACTCAAGGCCTCCTTTGAACTCCCTCCTCATGTTTGCTAATTTCGTCATGTCTCTCGACCTGAGTTTCAAAATCTTGATTTTTTAATTCCATATCATAGCTAGCGTTGTTAGCTTCGATTCGCATGTTTGAACACAAAAATCCGATATCACACTCGCTAGGTATGAACATTTTAATTTACTCAAGACCTCCTCTGAACTCCCTCCTCATGTTTGCTAATTTCGTCCCTGAGTTTCAAAATCTTGATTTTTTAATTCCATATCATACCTAGCGTTGTTAGCTTCGATTCGCCTGTTTGAACACAAAAATCCGATATCACACGAGCCAGGTATGAACATTTTAATTTACTCAAGGCCTCCTTTGAACTCCCTCCTGAAATTTGGTAATTTCGTCATGTCTCTCGACCTGAGTTTCAAAATCTTGATTTTTTAATTCCATATTATCGATAGCGTTGTTAGCTTCGATTCGCATGTTTGAACACAAAAATCCGATATCACACGAGCCAGGTATGAACTATTTAATTTACTCAAGACCTCCTTTGAACTCCCTCCTCATGTTTGCTAATTTCGTCATGTCTCTCGACCTGAGTTTCAAAATCTTGATTTTTTAATTCCATTTCATAGCTAGCGTTGTTAGCTTCGATTCGCATGTTTGAACACAAAAATCCGATATCACACGAGCCAGGTATGAACATTTTAATTTACTCAAGGGCTCCTCTCAACTCACTCCTCAAATTTGCTAATTTCGTCATTTCTCTCGACCTGAGTTTCAAAATCTTGATTTTTTAACTCCATATCATAGGTAGCGTTGTTAGCTTCGATTCGCATGTTTGAACACAAAAATCCGATATCACACTCGCCAGGTATGAACATTTTAATTTACTCAAGGCCTCCTCTGAACTCCCTCCTCATGGTTGCTAATTTCGTCGTGTCTCTGGACCTGAGTTTCATAATCTTGATTTTTTAATTCCATATCATAGCTAGCGTCGCTATCTTCGATTCGCATGTTTGAACACAAAAATCCAATATCACACGAGCTAGGTATGAACATTTTAATTTACTCAAGGCCTCCTCTGAACTCCCTCCTTATGTTTGCTAATTTCGTCATGTCTCTCGACCTGAGTTTCAAAATCTTGATTTTTTAATTCCATATTATCGATAGCGTTGTTAGCTTCGATTCGCATGTTTGAACACAAAAATCCGATATCACACCCGCCAGGTATGAACATTTTAATTTACTCAAGGGCTCCTCTCAACTCACTCCTCAAATTTGGTAATTTCGTCGTGTCTCTCGACCTGAGTTTCATAATCTTGATTTTTTAATTCCATATCATAGCTAGCGTTGTTAGCTTCGATTCGCATGTTTGAACACAAAAATCCGATATCACACGAGCCAGGTATGAACATTTTAATTTACTCAAGGGCTCCTCTCAACTCACTCCTCAAATTTGCTAATTTCGTCATTTCTCTCGACCTGAGTTTCAAAATCTTGATTTTTTAACTCCATATCATAGCTAGCGTTGTTAGCTTCGATTCGCATGTTTGAACACAAAAATCCGATATCACACTCGCCAGGTATGAACATTTTAATTTACTCAAGGCCTCCTCTGAACTCCCTCCTCATGGTTGCTAATTTCGTCGTGTCTCTGGACCTGAGTTTCATAATCTTGATTTTTTAATTCCATTTCATAGCTAGCGTTGTTAGCTTCGATTCGCATGTTTGAACACAAAAATCCAATATCACACGAGACAGATATGAACATTTTAATTTACCTACTAGCTCTTCCCAACTCACTCCTCAAATTTGGTAATTTCGTCCTGTCTCTCGACCTAGGTTTCAAAATCTTGATTTTTTAACTCCATATCATAGCTAGCGTTTTTAATTTCGATTCACATGTTTGACCACAGAAATCCGATATCACACGAGCCAGGTATGAACATTTTAATTTACTCAAGGCCTCCTCTAAAGTCCCTCCTCATGGTTGCTAATTTCGCCATGTCTCTCGACCTGAGTTTCAAAATCTTGATTTTTTAAATCCATATCATAGCTAGCGTTGTTAGCTTCGATTCGCATGTTTGAACACAAAAATCCAATATCACACGAGCCAGATATGAACATTTTAATTTACCTACTAGCTCTCCCCAACTCAGTCCTGAAATTTGGTAATTTCGTCATGTCTCTCGACCTGAGTTTCAAAATCTTGATTTTTTAATTCCATATCATAGCTAGCGTTGCTATCTTCGATTCGCATGTTTGAACACAAAAATCCATTATCACACGAGCTAGGTATGAACATTTTAATTTACTCAAGGCCTCCTCTGAACTCCCTCCTTATGTTTGCTAATTTCGTCATGTCTCTCGACCTGAGTTTCAAAATCTTGATTTTTTAATTCCATATTATCGATAGCGTTGTTAGCTTCGATTCGCATGTTTGAACACAAAAATCCAATATCACACTCGCTAGGTATGAACATTTTAATTTACTCAAGGGCTCCTCTCAACTCACTCCTCAAATTTGGTAATTTCGTCATTTCTCTCGACCTGAGTTTCAAAATCCGATATCACACTCGCCAGGTATGAACATTTTAATTTACTCAAGGCCTCCTTTGAACTCTCTCCTCATGGTTGCTAATTTCGTCGTGTCTCTCGACCTGAGTTTCAAAATCTTGATTTTTTAATTCCATATTATCGATAGCGTTGTTAGCTTCGATTTGCATGTTTGAACACAAAAATCCGATATCACACGAGCCAGGTATGAACATTTTAATTTACTCAAGGCCTCCTCTAAAGTCCCTCCTCATGTTTGCAAATTTCGTCATGTCTCTCTACTTGAGTTTCAAAATCATGATTTTTTAATTCCATATCATAGCTAGCGTTGTTAGGTTCGATTCGCATGATTGAACACAAAAATCCGATATCACACGAGCCAGATATGAACATTTTAATTTACCTACTAGCTCTTCCCAACTCACTCCTGAAATTTGGTAATTTCGTCATGTCTCTCGACCTGAGTTTCAAAATCTTGATTTTTTATTTCCATATCATAGCTAGCGTTGCTATCTTCGATTCGCATGTTTGAACACAAAAATCCAATATCACACGAGCTAGGTATGAACATTTTAATTTACTCAAGGCCTCCTCTGAACTCCCTCCTTATGTTTGCTAATTTCGTCATGTCTCTCGACCTGAGTTTCAAAATCTTGATTTTTTAATTCCATATTATCGATAGCGTTGTTAGCTTCGATTCACATGTTTGAACACAAAAATCCGATATCACACTCGCTAGGTATGAACATTTTAATTTACTCAAGGGCTCCTCTCAACTCACTCCTCAAATTTGGTAATTTTGTCATTTCTCTCGACCTAAGTTTCAAAATCTTGATTTTTTAACTCCATATCATAGCTAGCGTTGTTAGCTTCGATTCGCATGTTTGAACACAAAAATCCGATATCACACTCGCCAGGTATGAACATTTTAATTTACTCAAGGCCTCCTCTGAACTCCCTCCTCATGGTTGCTAATTTCGTCGTGTCTCTCGACCTGAGTTTCATAATCTTGATTTTTTAATTCCATTTCATAGCTAGCGTTGTTAGCTTCGATTCGCATGTTTGAACACAAAAATCCGATATCACACGAGCCAGGTATGAACATTTTAATTTACTCAAGGGCTCCTCTCAACTCACTCCTCAAATTTGCTAATTTCGTCATTTCTCTCGACCTGAGTTTCAAAATCTTGATTTTTTAACTCCATATCATAGCTAGCGTTGTTAGCTTCGATTCGCATGTTTGAACACAAAAATCCGATATCACACTCGCCAGGTATGAACATTTTAATTTACTCAAGGCCTCCTCTGAACTCCCTCCTCATGGTTGCTAATTTCGTCGTGTCTCTAGACCTGAGTTTCATAATCTTGATTTTTTAA
The DNA here is from genome assembly GCF_043228905.1 of Azolla caroliniana. Taxonomy (NCBI): domain Eukaryota; kingdom Viridiplantae; phylum Streptophyta; class Polypodiopsida; order Salviniales; family Salviniaceae; genus Azolla; species Azolla caroliniana. Next base: position 46,701 of record NW_028230580.1, read on the forward strand.
TTCCATTTCATAGCTAGCGTTGTTAGCTTCGATTCGCATGTTTGAACACAAAAATCCGATATCACACGAGCCAGGTATGAACATTTTAATTTACTCAAGGCCTCCTCTGAACTCCCTCCTCATGTTTGCTAATTTCGTCATGTCTCTCGACGTGAGTTTCAAAATCTTGATTTTTTAATTCCATATTATCGATAGCGTTGTTAGCTTCGATTTGCATGTTTGAACACAAAAATCCGATATCACACGAGCCAGGTATGAACTATTTAATTTACTCAAGGCCTCCTTTGAACTCCCTCCTCATGTTTGCTAATTTCGTCATGTCTCTCGACCTGAGTTTCAAAATCTTGATTTTTTAATTCCATATCATAGCTAGCGTTGTTAGCTTCGATTCGCATGTTTGAACACAAAAATCCGATATCACACGAGCCAGGTATGAACTATTTAATTTACTCAAGGCCTCCTTTGAACTCCCTCCTCATGTTTGCTAATTTCGTCATGTCTCTCGACCTGAGTTTCAAAATCTTGATTTTTTAATTCCATATCATAGCTAGCGTTGTTAGCTTCGATTCGCATGTTTGAACACAAAAATCCGATATAACACGAGCCAGGTATGAACTATTTAATTTACTCAAGGCCTCCTTTGAACTCCCTCCTCATGTTTGCTAATTTTGTCATGTCTCTCGACCTGAGTTTCAAAATCTTGATTTTTTAACTCCATATCATAGCTAGCGTTGTTAGCTTCGATTCCCATGTTTGAACACAAAAATCTGATATCACACTCGCTAGGTATGAACATTTTAATTTACTCAAGGCCTCCTCTGAACTCCCTCCTCATGTTTGCTAATTTCGTCGTGTCTCTCGACCTGAGTTTCAAAATCTTGATTTTTTAATTCCATATCATACCTAGCATTGTTAGCTTCAATTCGCATGTTTGAACACAAAAATCCGATATCACACGAGCCAGGTATGAACATTTTAATTTACTCAAGGCCTCCTTTGAACTCCCTCCTCATGTTTGCTAATTTCGTCATGTCTCTCGACCTGAGTTTCAAAATCTTGATTTTTTAATTCCATATTATCGATAGCGTTGTTAGCTTCGATTCGCATGTTTGAACACAAAAATCCGATATCACACTCGCTAGGTATGAACATTTTAATTTACTCAAGGGCTCCTCTCAACTCACTCCTCAAATTTGCTAATTTCGTCATATCTCTGGACCTGAGTTTCAAAATCTTGATTTTTTAAATCCATATCATAGCTAGCGTTGTTAGCTTCGATTCGCATGTTTGAACACAAAAATGCAATATCACACGAGCCAGATATGAACATTTTAATTTACCTACTAGCTCTTCCCAACTCACTCCTCAAATTTGGTAATTTCGTCATGTCTCTCGACTTGAGTTTCAAAATCATGATTTTTTAATTCCATATCATAGCTAGCGTTGTTAGCTTCGATTCGCATGTTTGAACACAAAAATCCGATATCAGACGAGACAGATATGAACATTTTAATTTACCTACTAGCTCTTCCCAACTCACTCCTCAAATTTGGTAATTTCGTCCTGTCTCTCGACCTAGGTTTCAAAATCTTGATTTTTTAACTCCATATCATAGCTAGCGTTTTTAATTTCGATTCACATGTTTGAACACAGAAATCCGATATCACACTCGCCAGGTATGAACATTTTAATTTACTCAAGGCCTCCTCTGAACTCCCTCCTCATGTTTGCAAATTTCGTCATGTCTCTCTACTTGAGTTTCAAAATCATGATTTTTTAATTCCATATTATAGCTAGCGTTGTTAGCTTCGATTCGCATGTTTGAACACAAAAATCCGATATCACACGAGCCAGATATGAACATTTTAATTTACTCAAGGGCTCCTCTCAACTCACTCCTCAAATTTGGTAATTTCGTCATTTCTCTCGACCTGAGTTTCAAAATCTTGATTTTTTAACTCCATATCATAGCTAGCGTTGTTAGCTTCGATTCGCATGTTTGAACACAAAAATCCGATATCACACTCGCCAGGTATGAACATTTTAATTTACTCAAGGCCTCCTCTGAACTCCCTCCGCATGGTTGCTAATTTCGTCGTGTCTCTCGACCTGAGTTTCATAATCTTGATTTTTTAATTCCATTTCATAGCTAGCGTTGTTAGCTTCGATTCGCATGTTTGAACACAAAAATCCGATATCACACGAGCCAGATATGAACATTTTAATTTACCTACTAGCTCTTCCCAACTCAGTCCTGAAATTTGGTAATTTCGTCATGTCTCTCGACCTGAGTTTCAAAATCTTGATTTTTTAATTCCATATCATAGCTAGCGTTGCTATCTTCGATTCGCATGTTTGAACACAAAAATCCAATATCACACGAGCTAGGTATGAACATTTTAATTTACTCAAGGCCTCCTCTGAACTCCCTCCTTATGTTTGCTAATTTCGTCATGTCTCTCGACCTGAGTTTCAAAATCTTGATTTTTTAATTCCATATTATCGATTGCGTTGTTAGCTTCGATTCGCATGTTTGAACACAAAAATCCGATATCACACTCGCTAGGTATGAACATTTTAATTTACTCAAGGGCTCCTCTCAACTCACTCCTCAAATTTGGTAATTTCGTCATTTCTCTCGATCTGAGTTTCAAAATCTTGATTTTTTAATTCCATATCATAGCTAGCGTTGTTAGCTTCGATTCGCATGTTGGAACACAAAAATCCGATATCACACTCGCTAGGTATGAACATTTTAATTTACTCAAGGCCTCCTGTGAACTCCCTCCTCATGTTTGCTAATGTCGTCATGTCTCTCGACTTGAGTTTCAAAATCTTGATTTTTTAATTTCATATCATAGCTAGCGTTGTTAACTTCGATTCGTATGTTTGTACACAAAAATCCGATATCACACTCGCTAGGTATGAACATTTTAATTTACTCAAGGGCTCCTCTCAACTCACTCCTCAAATTTGCTAATTTCGTCATTTCTCTCGACCTGAGTTTCAAAATCTTGATTTTTTAACTCCATATCATAGCTAGTGTTGTTAGCTTCGATTCCCATGTTTGAACACAAAAATCCGATATCACACTCGCTAGGTATGAACATTTTAATTTACTCAAGACCTCCTCTGAACTCCCTCCTCATGTTTGCTAATTTCGTCCCTGAGTTTCAAAATCTTGATTTTTTAATTCCATATCATACCTAGCGTTGTTAGCTTCGATTCGCCTGTTTGAACACAAAAATCCGATATCACACGAGCCAGGTATGAACATTTTAATTTACTCAAGGCCTCCTTTGAACTCCCTCCTCATGTTTGCTAATTTCGTCATGTCTCTCGACCTGAGTTTCAAAATCTTGATTTTTTAATTCCATATTATCGATAGCGTTGTTAGCTTCGATTCGCATGTTTGAACACAAAAATCCGATATCACACACGCTAGGTATGAACATTTTAATTTACTCAAGGGCTCCTGTGAACTCCCTCCTCATGTTTGCTAATTTCGTCATGTCTCTCGACCTGAGTTTCAAAATTTTGATTTTTTAACTCCATATCATAGCTAACGTTGTTAGCTTCGATTCGCATGTTTGAATACAAAAATCCGATATCACACTCGCTAGGTATGAACACTTTAATTTACTCAAGACCTCCTCTCAACTCCCTCCTCATGTTTGCTAATTGCGTTCCTGAGTTTCAAAATCTTGATTTTTTAATTCCATATCATAGCTAGGGTTGTTAGCTTCGATTCGCATGTTTGAACACAAAAATCCGATATCACACGAGCTAGGTATGAACATTTTAATTTACTCAAGGCCTCTTGTGAACTCCCTCCTCATGTTTGCTAATTTGGTCATGTCTCTCGACTTGAGTTTAAAAATCTTGATTTTTTTAATTCCATATCATACCTAGCGTTGTTAGCTTCAATTCGCATGTTTGTACACAAAAATCCGATATCACACTCGCTAGGTATGAACATTTTAATTTACTCAAGGGCTCCTCTCTGTCATAACTAGACTCGAACCCATAACCTTTTGTTACACGGGTCGAGACTTTACCATTAGGTTATGAGTTGTAATTTGAAGGATATTATTTTCATTTAGGTTTTATTAGGAAATTGATGTATATTCCAGATTTCTCTGGAACATTCTAGAAACTTCAGGAGTATTCCTGAAGACACTATAAAAGGAGGCGCAAGGCATTAGTTCGAACCAAATCGGTTCAACGCCAGTCTTAAGCCTTCTAACTACTGTTGTATATCTTCCGTCATATAATACATATATCTTTCGCATCATCATTCTCTCTCTCTCTCTCTCTCTCTCTCTCTCTCTCTCATTCCTTCTCTCAAAGTTCGACACCTCTCATAGTACTAATCCTTCTCTGTCTTAGTACTATTCCCCAACAATAGTACTAATCCTTCTTTTAGTACTAATTCCTTCTCTGCCTGAATAGAGTTCCTGACAGTTTGAACCGATTTTCTCCTACTAGTCTCCCTCTTCCTTCTGTCTCTCTCCTTTCCTACTAGTCTCTTATTTCCCTTTTCCTTCATCCCATGGCCACCGTTAGCGCTGAAGAGTATCAATCCGTTTTCTCGGAATTTCAATGCTTGAAAGAGAAGTTTCATGCTTTGGAACAAGAAAATCAACGCTTGTTGGGGGATCTTCAGCAAATTTCCTTAGAAAAGCAGCAAACGCAACAACAGCATGGGGAACTTGCGTTACGCGTGCAACAACTCGAAGCAACCATCGTAGCAATGCAACAACAAGGGCACGGAGCACAAGGGATTCATAAAGAACCCAAGATTGGCCTTCCCACGAAGTTCGATGGAACGCGATCGCAGTTTAGAGGGTTTCTTAACCAGGTACGGTTAGTTATTCAAATGCATCCATCCCGATATCCCACCGATGCATCACGAGTGGGTTTAGTAGGCACGTTGTTAAATGGCTCAGCATTAGCATGGTTCGCTCCGCTACTAGAAAAGGAATCTCCAGTACTAAATAATTTTGAAGAATTCATAAGTGAGTTTAAAGCATGTTTTGGAGATACTGACAGCATAAGGACTGCAATCAACAAAATCCGGCGATTACGCCAAGGTGACCGTCCAGCCTCCGCATATGCTGCAGATTTCCGCCTACTCGCCGCCGATATCCCCTGGGATGATCAAGCATTGATGGAGCAGTTCCGCTATGGTCTACGCAACGATGTCAAGGATTTACTCTTGACTTTCCCTGAAGAGCCAAAATCATTAACAGAAGCAATCAGTCGAGCGGTCAGATGTGACAACCGCCTCTTCGAGCGACGTTCGGAACGACAATTTCAGATGCCGAGGGCAAGATCCGAGCCTACCTATGCCTCAATGGTAGCGAAACCTTTTCAAAGGGAGTCACATAATGCGCCTCCAGTAAGTACTCCAACTCCAATGGAAATTGACACTACACGTCGTCGTGGGCCGCTATCGGAGGAGGAAAAGCAACGACGCCGAACAAACCGATTATGCCTTTATTGCGGTGGACCAGGGCATATCGCGATAAACTGTCCCCATAGACCAAGAAGGCAGGTAAACCAAGTCATTGTTAGTTCTGACTATACTAAACCCGAGTCTATGTCAGTAGGAATCTCTGATAATCCTCATAGTCATAATAGTCCTAATAGTACTAATAGTCCGAATCTCGCAAACAAATTTGATGTCCTTAGCCAATTAGAAGAAGAGTTAAACGACTAAGTCCAGCCAAAATAGGAGCCGTTTGGTTGGACAGCCCTAGATCTGTGCAGCCCATTAGTGGTTCCATTCCCTCTAAGCAAGTTAGTGATGTGTTCGTAGTCCAAGTAGCAGTTAGTACTAAAAGAACCCCTCCAGTACATACCTTAGCCCTTCTAGATTCCGGAGCTAATTCTTGCTTCATGGATAGGAATTTTGCCCGAGCTCATCAGATATCTCTCAGAAAGCTCCCATGTCCAGCCTCAGTAGTAGTCATTGATGGTCGTCCCATTGCTTCTGGTAATATCATAGAAGAGTCGGAACCCGTTAATATTGTCCTAGATAACTTAACATGTGTAGTATCATTTAATATTATTAGTATTCCAGAACATCCCATAGTTTTAGGATTACCATGGTTCGAGTTACATGACCCAGACATAGATTGGAGGACAAGGGAAATCCGGTTGCGACAAACCCAAGGATCTACCCAGAAGGTTGCAACCATTTCGCTACGTCAGTTGCGTGAGGAAGGGCGCAAGGAGGAAATGTTTCTCTTTGCAATATCAGTACAACCCTCCAGCACCACCAAAGAGGAGTCCACCGTTCAACTTCCCGAGAAGTATCGTCAGTATGCTGATGTGTTCGATAAAGTACAAGCCAACACACTTCCTCATCATCGGCCGTACGACTGCGCCATCGACTTACAACCGGGAAAAGAGCCGCCATGGGGGCCGATCTACAATTTGTCACCAACCGAGCTAGAAGTCCTTCGAGCCTATATAGAGGAGAATTTGGAGAACGGTTTCATTCGGCATTCGAAATCTCCAGCCGGCGCACCCATTTTCTTCGTCAAGAAAAAAGATGGCTCGCTTCGACTCGTTGTAGATTACCGTGGCTTGAATAAGGTCACAGTAAGAAATAGGTATGCTCTTCCCCTTATCTCAAGTCTTTTAGAACGGATCAACGGTGCCAGGTTCTTCACGAAGATCGACTTACGAGGAGCCTATAACCTCGTACGGATCCGACCAGGAGATGAATGGAAGACCGCGTTTCGCACCAGATATGGGCACTTCGAGTATACGGTCATGCCGTTCGGACTCACTAATGCGCCGGCAGTCTTCCAGCACATGGCGAATGATATATTTCGAGACCTCTTGGATGATTTTTTGATCATCTATTTGGATGATCTACTGGTTTATTCAAAGACCCAAGAAGAACATGATTCTCATGTACTATTAGTACTAAAACGACTTCGAGAACATGGTCTGTATGCAAAGTTAGAGAAATGTAGTTTCGGGTGCAACCAAGTGGAGTTTCTCGGCTATGTCATCTCCTCAGAAGGCATATCTATGGACCCAGCCAAGGTCAAAACGGTGATAGAATGGCACACTCCGCGTTCGGTGCGGGATGTGCAATGCTTCCTAGGCTTTGCAAATTTCTATCGGAAGTTCATACAAAATTACTCAAAAATTGTGCTGCCTCTCACACAGCTCACCAGGAAGGGACAATCATTCATTTGGTCTAAAGAGACGGACATGGCTTTCGAGAGTCTTAAGAAGGCGTTTACATCAGCTCCAATTTTAGGTCATGTGGATCCGGAAAAACCATTCATTATCGAAGCTGATGCATCGGATTTCGCATTGGGGAGCATTCTGTCACAACAGGGTAACGACGAGAAGCTACATCCTGTGGCTTTCCACTCCCGTAAGTTTGACGCCGCCGAAATCAACTACGAAATTCATGATAAAGAGCTATTAGCAATAGTTGATTCTTTTATGCAATGGAGGCATTTCCTGGAGGGATCTCCTCATCAGGTCACTGTATTCAGTGACCACAAGAACCTTGCCTACTTTCAAGATGCTCGTGTACTGAATCGACGTCAAGCTCGGTGGGCCCATTTCCTCACACGCTTCGACTTCAAAATTACATATCGTCCGGGGAAGCACCAAGGGAAGGCAGATGCATTATCACGGCGCTCGTATCTAACACCACGTCCCGGTGAGCCAGCTTTCGATAACCAGAAGCAAGTAATCTTGGGTCCAGCACGACTGCAAGCAGCACAGATCTTTGACATGCCCGTGGATTCCGACATTACCAATACTATACGTGAGGACTTGAAGACTGACGCTTTCGCCCAAGCTATACTAGCACAAATTGACCCCTCTCGAGCGTCATGTTCACAATCACAATCACCAGGTACGGATTATCGGCAATTCAAATACTGTGATGGATTACTCTTCTTTAAAGAACTTTTGTATGTTCCTAATGGTTCTTGCCGCCTTCAAGTAGTACAAAACTGCCATGACACATATACAGCAGGACATTTTGGTAGTACTAAAACATTAGATTTAGTACAACGATCATTCTGGTGGCCCCGTATGCGACAATTTGTCGAAGATTTTGTTCGGACTTGCGATACATGCTGCAGAGCGAAAATGCCAAGACATCATCCATATGGTTTATTAGAACCATTACCAATTCCAAGCAAGCCATGGCAATCCATTGCTCTTGACTTCATTACAGATCTTCCAGTCTCTAAGGGATTCAGTGCGATTCTCACAGTGGTGGATCGATATACGAAGATGGCTCATTTCTTACCATGTACTAAAGAAATATCTAGTGAAGACACCGCCGAAATTGTCATGCGGGAAGTATGTCGGCATCATGGACTCCCTGATAATATCATCAGCGATCGTGGACCCCAGTTTGTGTCAAAATTCTGGAAGCACCTTTTTAAAATGCTGAAGGTCACTTGTAACCTCTCCTCCGGCTACCACCCACAAACCGACGGTCAAGCCGAACGAACAAATCAAACACTGGAGCAGTATCTGCGGTGCTTTCTCAACTATCATCAGAATGACTGGGCAGATATTCTTCCGTTCGCCGAATTTGCCTATAATAACGCTATCCACGCATCGACTAAAGTCACGCCATTCTACGCTTATACGGGATATCATCCCCGGTGGTGTGTCCTTGAAACCCCAGAAGTGTCCACAAATCCTTGCGCGGAGGATCGTTTGGAGCGGTTACGCAAGATACAAGCGGATTTATCTACTCAACTCCAGCAAGCTCAACAATCACACAAGGACTACGCAGATCGTCATCGACTTCCATCCAGTTTTAACATTGGAGATCGGGTGTGGCTGCTACGACGACACATCAAGACTACTCGCCCATGTGAGAAGTTGGATTATCGACGATTAGGTCCTTTCCGTATTATCGGGAAGATTAATGATGTCGCTTTTCGTCTCGAGCTACCTCCGCAACTTCGGATACACCCGGTGTTTCATAGTTCTCTCCTCGAACCCTATCACGAGAGCACTATCCCAGGACGTACTATACAACCTCCACCTCCTATCGAGCTCGAAGATGGACCTGAGTATGAGGTCGCTGCCATCCTCGATTCCAAGATTGTTCGCAACAAGCTCTACTATCTAGTCGATTGGCTAGGATATAGTCCCAGCGAGCGTACTTGGGAACCGATCGAGAATGTGACCAATGCTCGTGCTCTTCTAGAAGACTTCCATCGACGATATCCCGAGAAACCGGGTCCTCAATCCAAAACGACTCGTGAAACTCGTCGTTTTAAAGGGGGGATAGTGTCATAACTAGACTCGAACCCATAACCTTTTCTTACACGGGTCGAGACTTTACCATTAGGTTATGAGTTGTAATTTGAAGGATATTATTTTCATTTAGGTTTTATTAGGAAATTGATGTATATTCCAGATTTCTCTGGAACATTCTAGAAACTTCAGGAGTATTCCTGAAGACACTATAAAAGGAGGCGCAAGGCATTAGTTCGAACCAAATCGGTTCAACGCCAGTCTTAAGCCTTCTAACTACTGTTGTATATCTTCCGTCATATAATACATATATCTTTCGCATCATCATTCTCTCTCTCTCTCTCTCTCTCTCTCTCTCTCTCTCTCTCTCTCTCTCTCTCTCTCTCTCTCACTCACTCATTCCTTCTCTCAAAGTTCGACACCTCTCATAGTACTAATCCTTCTCTGTCTTAGTACTATTCCCCAACAATAGTACTAATCCTTCTTTTAGTACTAATTCCTTCTCTGCCTGAATAGAGTTCCTGACACTCTCAACTCACTCCTCAAATTTGCTAATTTCGTCATTTCTCTCGACCTGAGTTTCAAAATCTTGATTTTTTAACTCCATATCATAGCTAGCGTTTGAACACAAAAATCCGATATCACACTCGCCAGGTATGAACATTTTAATTTACTCAAGCCCTCCTCTGAACTCCCTCCTCATGGTTGCTAATTTCGTCGTGTCTCTCGACCTGAGTTTTATAATCTTGATTTTTTAATTCCATTTCATAGCTAGCGTTGTTAGCTTCGATTCGCATGTTTGAACACAAAAATCCGATATCACACGAGCCAGGTATGAACATTTTAATTTACTCAAGGCCTCCTCTAAACTCCCTCCTCATGTTTGCTAATTTCGTCATGTCTCTCGACCTGAGTTTCAAAATCTTGATTTTTTAATTCCATATCATAGCTAGCGTGGTTAGCTTCGATTCGCATGATTGAATACAAAAATCCGATATCACACGAGCTAGGTATGAACATTTTAATTTACTCAAGGCCTCCTGTGAACTCCCTCCTCATGTTTGCTAATTTGGTCATGTCTCTCGACTTGAGTTTCAAAATCTTGATTTTTTTAATTCCATATCATACCTAGCGTTGTTAGCTTCCATTCACATGTTTGTACACAAAAATCCGATATCACACTCGCTAGGTATGAACATTTTAATGTACTCAAGGGCTCCTCTCAACTCACTCCTCAAATTTGGTAATTTCGTCATTTCTCTCGACCTGAGTTTCAAAATCTTGAGTTTTTTAACTCCATATCATAGCTAGCGTTGTTAGCTTCGATTCGCATGTTTGAACACAAAAATCCGATATCACACTCGCCAGGTATGAACATTTTAATTTACTCAAGGCCTCCTCTGAACTCCCTCCTCATGGTTGCTAATTTCGTCGTGTCTCTCGACCTGAGTTTTATAATGTTGATTTTTTAATCCCATTTCATAGCTAGCGTTGTTAGCTTCGATTCGCATGTTTGAACACAAAAATCCGATATCACACTCGCTAGGTATGAACCTTTTAATTTACTCAAGGCCTCCTCTGAACTCCCTCCTCATGTTTGCTAATTTCGTCATGTCTCTCGACCTGAGTTTCAAAATCTTGATTTTTTAATTCCATATTATCGATAGCGTTGTTAGATTCGATTCGCATGTTTGAACACAAAAATCCGATATCACACGAGCCAGGTATGAACATTTTAATTTACTCAAGGCCTCCTTTGAACTCCCTCCTCATGTTTGCTAATTTCGTCATGTCTCTCGACCTGAGTTTCAAAATCTTGATTTTTTAATTCCATATCATACCTAACGGTGTTAGCTTCGATTCGCGTGTTTGTACACAAAAATCCGATATCACACTCGCTAGGTATGAACATTTTAATTTACTCAAGGGCTCCTCTGAACTCCCTCCTCATGTTTGCTAATTTCGTCGTGTCTCTCGACCTGAGTTTCAAAATCTTGATTTTTTAAAAACATATCATAGCTAGCGTTGTTAGCTTCGATTCGCATGTTAGAACACAAAAATCCGATATCACCCGAGCTAGGTATGAACATTTTAATTTACTCAAGGCCTCTTGTGAACTCCCTCCTCATGGTTGCTAATTTCGTCGTGTCTCTCGACCTGAGTTTCATAATCTTGATTTTTTAATTCCATTTCATAGCTAGCGTTGTTAGCTTCGATTCGCATGTTTGAACACAAAAATCCGATATCACACGAGCCAGATATGAACATTTTAATTTACCTACTAGCTCTTCCCAACTCAGTCCTGAAATTTGGTAATTTCGTCATGTCTCTCGACCTGAGTTTCAAAATCTTGATTTTTTAATTCCATATCATAGCTAGCGTTGCTATCTTCGATTCGCATGTTTGAACACAAAAATCCAATATCACACGAGCTAGGTATGAACATTTTAATTTACTCAAGGCCTCCTCTGAACTCCCTCCTTATGTTTGCTAATTTCGTCATGTCTCTCGACCTGAGTTTCAAAATCTTGATTTTTTAATTCCATATTATCGATTGCGTTGTTAGCTTCGATTCGCATGTTTGAACACAAAAATCCGATATCACACTCGCTAGGTATGAACATTTTAATTTACTCAAGGGCTCCTCTCAACTCACTCCTCAAATTTGCTAATTTCGTCATTTCTCTCGACCTGAGTTTCAAAATCTTGATTTTTTAATTCCATATCATAGCTAGCGTTGTTAGCTTCGATTCGCATGTTGGAACACAAAAATCCGATATCACACTCGCTAGGTATGAACATTTTAATTTACTCAAGGCCTCCTGTGAACTCCCTCCTCATGTTTGCTAATGTCGTCATGTCTCTCGACTTGAGTTTCAAAATCTTGATTTTTTAATTTCATATCATAGCTAACGTTGTTAACTTCGATTCGTATGTTTGTACACAAAAATCCGATATCACACTCGCTAGGTATGAACATTTTAATTTACTCAAGGGCTCCTCTGAACTCCCTCCTCATGTTTGCTAATTTCGTCATGTCTCTCGACCTGAGTTACAAAATCTTGATTTTTTAAAAACATATCATAGCTAGCGTTGTTAGCTTCGATTCGCATGTTAGAACACAAAAATCCGATATCACCCGAGCTAGGTATGAACATTTTAATTTACTCAAGGCCTCTTGTGAACTCCCTCCTCATGGTTGCTAATTTCGTCGTGTCTCTCGACCTGAGTTTCATAATCTTGATTTTTTAATTCCATTTCATAGCTAGCGTTGTTAGCTTCGATTCGCATGTTTGAACACAAAAATCCGATATCACACGAGCCAGATATGAACATTTTAATTTACCTACTAGCTCTTCCCAACTCAGTCCTGAAATTTGGTAATTTCGTCATGTCTCTCCACCTGAGTTTCAAAATCTTGATCTTTTAATTCCATATCATAGCTAGCGTTGCTATCTTCGATTCGCATGTTTGAACACAAAAATCCAATATCACACGAGCTAGGTATGAACATTTTAATTTACTCAAGGCCTCCTCTGAACTCCCTCCTTATGTTTGCTAATTTCGTCATGTCTCTCGACCTGAGTTTCAAAATCTTGATTTTTTAATTCCATATTATCGATTGCGTTGTTAGCTTCGATTCGCATGTTTGAACACAAAAATCCGATATCACACTCGCTAGGTATGAACATTTTAATTTACTCAAGGGCTCCTCTCAACTCACTCCTCAAATTTGCTAATTTCGTCATTTCTCTCGACCTGAGTTTCAAAATCTTGATTTTTTAATTCCATATCATAGCTAGCGTTGTTAGCTTCGATTCGCATGTTGGAACACAAAAATCCGATATCACACTCGCTAGGTATGAACATTTTAATTTACTCAAGGCCTCCTGTGAACTCCCTCCTCATGTTTGCTAATGTCGTCATGTCTCTCGACTTGAGTTTCAAAATCTTGATTTTTTAATTTCATATCATAGCTAACGTTGTTAACTTCGATTCGTATGTTTGTACACAAAAATCCGATATCACACTCGCTAGGTATGAACATTTTAATTTACTCAAGGGCTCCTCTCAACTCACTCCTCAAATTTGCTAATTTCGTCATTTCTCTCGACCTGAGTTTCAAAATCTTGATTTTTTAACTCCATATCATAGCTAGCGTTGTTAGCTTCGATTCCCATGTTTGAACACAAAAATCCGATATCACACTCGCTAGGTATGAACATTTTAATTTACTCAAGACCTCCTCTGAACTCCCTCCTCATGTTTGCTAATTTCGTCCCTGAGTTTCAAAATCTTGATTTTTTAATTCCATATCATACCTAGCGTTGTTAGCTTCGATTCGCCTGTTTGAACACAAAAATCCGATATCACACGAGCCAGGTATGAACATTTTAATTTACTCAAGGCCTCCTTTGAACTCCCTCCTCATGTTTGCTAATTTCGTCATGTCTCTCGACCTGAGTTTCAAAATCTTGATTTTTTAATTCCATATTATCGATAGCGTTGTTAGCTTCGATTCGCATGTTTGAACACAAAAATCCGATATCACACACGCTAGGTATGAACATTTTAATTTACTCAAGGGCTCCTCTGAACTCCCTCCTCATGTTTGCTAATTTCGTCATGTCTCTCGACCTGAGTTTCAAAATTTTGATTTTTTAACTCCATATCATAGCTAACGTTGTTAGCTTCGATTCGCATGTTTGAATACAAAAATCCGATATCACACTCGCTAGGTATGAACACTTTAATTTACTCAAGACCTCCTCTCAACTCCCTCCTCATGTTTGCTATTTGCGTCCTTGAGTTTCAAAATCTTGATTTTTTAATTCCATATCATAGCTAGGGTTGTTAGCTTCGATTCGCATGTTTGAACACAAAAATCCGATATCACACGAGCTAGGTATGAACATTTTAATTTACTCAAGGCCTCTTGTGAACTCCCTCCTCATGTTTGCTAATTTGGTCATGTCTCTCGACTTGAGTTTAAAAATCTTGATTTTTTTAATTCCATATCATACCTAGCGTTGTTAGCTTCAATTCGCATGTTTGTACACAAAAATCCGATATCACACTCGCTAGGTATGAACATTTTAATTTACTCAAGGGCTCCTCTCAACTCACTCCTCAAATTTGCTAATTTCGTCATTTCTCTCGACCTGAGTTTCAAAATCTTGATTTTTTAACTCCATATCATAGCTAGCGTTGTTAGCTTCGATTCGCATGTTTGAACACAAAAATCCGATATCACACTCGCCAGGTATGAACATTTTAATTTACTCAAGGCCTCCTCTGAACTCCCTCCTCATGTTTGCTAATGTCGTCATGTCTCTCGACTTGAGTTTCAAAATCTTGATTTTTTAATTTCATATCATAGCTAACGTTGTTAACTTCGATTCGTATGTTTGTACACAAAAATCCGATATGACACTCGCTAGGTATGAACATTTTAATTTACTCAAGGGCTCCTCTCAACTCACTCCTCAAATTTGCTAATTTCGTCATTTCTCTCGACCTGAGTTTCAAAATCTTGATTTTTTAACTCCATATCATAGCTAGCGTTGTTAGCTTCGATTCCCATGTTTGAACACAAAAATCCGATATCACACTCGCTAGGTATGAACATTTTAATTTACTCAAGACCTCCTCTGAACTCCCTCCTCATGTTTGCTAATTTCGTCCCTGAGTTTCAAAATCTTGATTTTTTAATTCCATATCATACCTAGCGTTGTTAGCTTCGATTCGCCTGTTTGAACACAAAAATCCGATATCACACGAGCCAGGTATGAACATTTTAATTTACTCAAGGCCTCCTTTGAACTCCCTCCTCATGTTTGCTAATTTCGTCATGTCTCTCGACCTGAGTTTCAAAATCTTGATTTTTTAATTCCATATTATCGATAGCGTTGTTAGCTTCGATTCGCATGTTTGAACACAAAAATTCGATATCACACACGCTAGGTATGAACATTTTAATTTACTCAAGGGCTCCTCTGAACTCCCTCCTCATGTTTGCTAATTTCGTCATGTCTCTCGACCTGAGTTTCAAAATTTTGATTTTTTAACTCCATATCATAGCTAACGTTGTTAGCTTCGATTCGCATGTTTGAATACAAAAATCCGATATCACACTCGCTAGGTATGAACACTTTAATTTACTCAAGACCTCCTCTCAACTCCCTCCTCATGGTTGCTATTTTCGTCGTGTCTCTCGACCTGAGTTTCAAAATCTTGATTTTTTAATTCCATATCATAGCTAGGGTTGTTAGCTTCGATTCGCATGTTTGAACACAAAAATCCGATATCACACGAGCTAGGTATGAACATTTTAATTTACTCAAGGCCTCTTGTGAACTCCCTCCTCATGTTTGCTAATTTGGTCATGTCTCTCGACTTGAGTTTAAAAATCTTGATTTTTTTAATTCCATATCATACCTAGCGTTGTTAGCTTCAATTCGAATGTTTGTACACAAAAATCCGATATCACACTCGCTAGGTATGAACATTTTAATTTACTCAAGGGCTCCTCTCAACTCACTCCTCAAATTTGCTAATTTCGTCATTTCTCTCGACCTGAGTTTCAAAATCTTGATTTTTTAACTCCATATCATAGCTAGCGTTGTTAGCTTCGATTCGCATGTTTGAACACAAAAATCCGATATCACACTCGCCAGGTATGAACATTTTAATTTACTCAAGGCCTCCTCTGAACTCCCTCCTCATGGTTGCTAATTTCGTCGTGTCTCTCGACCTGAGTTTTATAATCTTGATTTTTTAATTCCATTTCATAGCTAGCGTTGTTAGCTTCGATTCACATGTTTGAACACAAAAATCCGATATCACACGAGCCAGGTATGAACATATTAATTTACTCAAGGCCTCCTCTAAACTCCCTCCTCATGTTTGCTAATTTCGTCATGTCTCTCGACCTGAGTTTCAAAATCTTGATTTTTTAATTCCATATCACAGCTAGCGTGGTTAGCTTCGATTCGCATGATTGAATACAAAAATCCGATATCACACGAGCTAGGTATGAACATTTTAATTTACTCAAGGCCTCCTGTGAACTCCCTCCTCATGTTTGCTAATTTGGTCATGTCTCTCGACTTGAGTTTCAAAATCTTGATTTTTTTAATTCCATATCATACCTAGCGTTGTTAGCTTCAATTCGCATGTTTGTACACAAAAATCCGATATCACACTCGGTAGGTATGAACATTTTAATGTACTCAAGGGCTCCTCTCAACTCACTCCTCAAATTTGGTAATTTCGTCATTTCTCTCGACCTGAGTTTCAAAATCTTGATTTTTTAACTCCATATCATAGCTAGCGTTGTTAGCTTCGATTCGCATGTTTGAACACAAAAATCCGATATCACACTCGCCAGGTATGAACATTTTAATTTACTCAAGGCCTCCTCTGAACTCCCTCCTCATGGTTGCTAATTTCGTCGTGTCTCTCGACCTGAGTTTTATAATCTTGATTTTTTAATCCCATTTCATGGCTAGCGTTGTTAGCTTCGATTCGCATGTTTGAACACAAAAATCCGATATCACACTCGCTAGGTATGAACCTTTTAATTTACTCAAGGCCTCCTCTGAACTCCCTCCTCATGTTTGCTAATTTCGTCATGTCTCTCGACCTGAGTTTCAAAATCTTGATTTTTTAATTCCATATTATCAATAGCGTTGTTAGCTTCGATTCGCATGTTTGAACACAAAAATCCGATATCACACGAGCCAGGTATGAACATTTTAATTTACTCAAGGCCTCCTTTGAACTCCCTCCTCATGTTTGCTAATTTCGTCATGTCTCTCGACCTGAGTTTTAAAATCTTGATTTTTTAATTCCATATCATACCTAACGTTGTTAGCTTCGATTCGCGTGTCTGTACACAAAAATCCGATATCACACTCGCTAGGTATGAACATTTTAATTTACTCAAGGGCTCCTCTGAACTCCCTCCTCATGTTTGCTAATTTCGTCATGTCTCTCGACCTGAGTTTCAAAATCTTGATTTTTTAAACACATATCATAGCTAGCGTTGTTAGCTTCGATTCGCATGTTAGAACACAAAAATCCGATATCACCCGAGCTAGGTATGAACATTTTAATTTACTCAAGGCCTCTTGTGAACTCCCTCCTCATGTTTGCTAATTTGGTCATGTCGCTCGACTTGAGTTTCAAAATCTTGATTTTTTAATTTCATATCATAGCTAGCGTTGTTAACTTCGATTCGTATATTTGTACACAAAAATCCGATATCACACTAGCCAGATATAAACATTTTAATTTACTCAAGGCCTCCTCTGAACTCCCTCCTCATGTTTGCAAATTTCGTCATGTCTCTTGACCTGAGTTTCAAAATCTTGATTTTTTAAATCCATATCATAGCTAGCGTTCTTAGCTTCGATTCGCATGTTTGAACACAAAAATCCAATATCACACGAGCCAGATATGAACATTTTAATTTACCGACAAGCTCTTCCCAACTCACTCCTCAAATTTGGTAATTTCGTCCTGTCTCTCGACCTAGGCTTCAAAATCTTGATTTTTTAACTCCATATCATAGCTAGCGTTTTTAGTTTCGATTCGCATGTTTGAACACAAAAATCCGATATCACACTCGCCGGGTATGAACATTTTAATTTACTCAAGGCCTCCTCTGAACTCCCTCCTCATGTTTGCAAATTTCGTCATGTCTCTCTACTTGAGTTTCAAAATCATGATTTTTTAATTCCATATCATAGCTAGCGTTGTTAGGTTCGATTCGCATGTTTGAACACAAAAAATCCGATATCACACGAGCCAGATATGAACATTTTAATTTACCTACTAGCTCTTCCCAACTCACTCCTGAAATTTGGTAATTTCGTCATGTCTCTCGACCTGAGTTTCAAAATCTTGATTTTTTAATTCCATATCATAGCTAGCGTTGTTATCTTCGATTCGCATGTTTGAACACAAAAATCCAATATCACACGAGC
Organism: Azolla caroliniana; assembly: GCF_043228905.1. Classification (NCBI taxonomy): domain Eukaryota; kingdom Viridiplantae; phylum Streptophyta; class Polypodiopsida; order Salviniales; family Salviniaceae; genus Azolla; species Azolla caroliniana. The sequence goes on from NW_028230580.1 coordinate 64,955, forward strand.
TAGGTATGAACATTTTAATTTACTCAAGGCCTCCTCTGAACTCCCTCCTTATGTTTGCTAATTTCGTCATGTCTCTCGACCTGAGTTTCAAAATCTTGATTTTTTAATTTCATATTATCGATAGCGTTGTTAGCTTCGATTCGCATGTTTGAACACAAAAATCCGATATCACACTCGCTAGGTATGAACATTTTAATTTACTCAAGGGCTCCTCTCAACTTACTCCTCAAATTTGGTAATTTCGTCATATCTCTGGACCTGAGTTTCAAAATCTTGATTTTTTAACTCCATATCATAGCTAGCGTTATTAGCTTCGATTCCCACGTTTGAACACAAAAATCCGATATCACACTCGCTAGGTATGAACATTTTAATTTACTCAAGGGCTCCTCTGAACTCACTCCTGAAATTTGCTAATTTCGTCGTGTCTCTCGACCTGAGTTTTATAATCTTGATTTTTTAATTCCATTTCATAGCTAGCGTTGTTAGCTTCGATTCGCATGCTTGAACACAAAAATCCGATATCACACGAGCCAGGTATGAACATTTTAATTTACTCAAGGCCTCCTCTAAACTCCCTCCTCATGTTTGCTAATTTCGTCATGTCTCTCGACCTGAGTTTCAAAATCTTGATTTTTTAATTCCATATCATAGCTACCGTTGTTAGCTTCGATTCGCATGTTTGAATACAAAAATCCGATATCACACGAGCTAGGTATGAACATTTTAATTTACTCAAGGCCTCCTCTGAACTCCCTCCTCATGTTTGCTAATTTGGTCATGTCTCTCGACTTGAGTTTCAAAATCTTGATTTTTTAATTCCATATTATCGATAGCGTTGTTAGCTTCGATTCGCATGTTTGTACACAAAAATCCGATATCACACTCGCTAGGTATGAACATTTTAATCTACTCAAGGGCTCCTCTCAACTCACTCCTCAAATTTGGTAATTTCGTCATTTCTCTCGACCTGAGTTTCAAAATCTTGATTTTTTAACTCCATATCATAGCTAGCGTTGTTAGCTTCGATTCGCATGTTTGAACACAAAAATCCGATATCACACTCGCCAGGTATGAACATTGTAATTTACTCAAGGCCTCCTCTGAACTCCCTCCTCATGGTTGCTAATTTCGTCGTGTCTCTCGACCTGAGTTTCATAATCTTGATTTTTTAATTCCATTTCATAGCTAGCGTTGTTAGCTTCGATTCGCATGTTTGAACACAAAAATCCGATATCACACGAGCCAGGTACGAACATTTTAATTTACTCAAGGCCTCCTCTGAACTCCCTCCTCATGTTTGCTAATTTCGTCATGTCTCTCGACCTGAGTTTCAAAATCTTGATTTTTTAATTCCATATTATCGATAGCGTTGTTAGCTTCCATTTGCATGTTTAAACACAAAAATCCGATATCACACGAGCCAGGTATGAACTATTTAATTTACTCAAGGCCTCCTTTGAACTCCCTCCTCATGTTTGCTAATTTCGACATGTCTCTCGACCTGAGTTTCAAAATCTTGATTTTTTAATTCCATATCATAGCTAGCGTTGTTAGCTTCGATTCGCATGTTTGACTACTAGCTCTTCCCAACTCACTCCTCAAATTTGGTAATTTCGTCCTGTCTCTCGACCTAGGTTTCAAAATCTTGATTTTTTAACTCCATATCATAGCTAGCGTTTTTAGTTTCGATTCGCATGTTTGAACAC
>NW_028230581.1:0-66275 GCF_043228905.1 Azolla caroliniana
ATTGTGGTTATCATAACTACTCTTTGCGCATTTTTGTTTGGGAGAACACGTTGTTACATTCGCACATGGGTTGGCAATATTGGCATTGTCATTTTTACCATGTAGTAAGTATAATTTAAAAGGTAGTTCTAATGCATGTTGTCATGTTGTTATCTTTTGGTGCATTCTTTTGCCAAGTTCGATGAGCGAGACATTAATAATCTCTCTTTCAATGCACGATGCCAATTTTCTCTTAAATTGCTTCAAGTAGGGTCTAACTTGCCTTGGAGGAGGAGAACACCTACCAACATTCATGAACATATGTATATATGCATGCCATATCAAGTTGTGTTAAAAGGTTTAATTGACAAGTTACCATGCATGGTGTGAACAATTGAAGTTTCAAGATTTCGTGATATATAATATGTTGAATAAATAAAAAAGACATAACACGTTTCCTATTAATATGTTCAATAAAGTAAAAAACATGTAACAAACATTTGACACTCATAACAATGTCATCTTAAATTAAACACAATTATAGAAGATTATTACAATCCAACATGAAATGTATGCATTGATTCGATGGTTGCGCGAAACATATAACTATACCAAGTATTCTTATTGTTGGTAAACTTGGTATGATGTTCTCATGTCTATACATCCATGTAGACACTCTACATATAATATATACTTACCCAAACTCATTACTATGTATGTTCCCATTGCGTTGCCATACTCTATCTAATCTTTTTGTATTCTTTTCAGTTTGCATCTTAGGATGACAATAGCAACGTGTCTGTCTTACCCCTCCGTTCATGACCTAATAATATCCATTTATTATCGTGTTGTGATGATTTTGTATTCATGACATTACCAAAACTCTTTCAAAAGATTCAAGGTCCTCTCATTTTTTATATCTTCTCTATAATTTCTTTCCTCACTTCCCAATCTACAATCTCGCAACAAAGAAACACATCAAGAGCTACTTATATCATTCCACACACCATGTGAAATGTTTTCGCTTTGGTCCCATAGCCCTGGGACAAAAAAACCCAAAGGACCCCAACTTTGTAACAAAGAAAAGCCCTCGAATTTCTAAAAACTATTACCAAGATACCCCGAAGTAACGTGAATGATATTTTATGTAATTAACTTCGTGTTTTAAAAAAAGTGGGTAATGAGTTTATCAACACCGTCGTGTCTTTGTTCATACATCAAGCAATGGTTCAAAAAGAGAAAGCTCGATGGTCTTCGTACACACTTTTATAAGCAATGAATGGCTAATGGATTTATCAGAAACTCCATAGTTGCTCAAGATAGTCGTGTCAACCATTTGGATGTTGTGAGGTTGTTGGTTAGTCAAGCACATTAATGTGACATGTGGTTTCGTATATGAAAGATACGACGCAACAAAAAACATGTGAAAAAGCAAGGATTGGATAGAACCCACGAGTTTGGGTTCACAACGTGTCCTACACTTTAAAGATACATCATCAGAGAAGCTCCTTATGAGGAAATATAAAGAGGCAAATGATGACAAAAGACGATATATATTGGACGTGTGTGTGTGGGTGGCTAGAAATGGGAAAGAGACATTGGTGGTGAAGGGTAGATGTTGAGGGGTATTTGGGTAATTTGAGGAAACCAGAAAAAAAAACCAAAAATACGATAAGTAAAAACAATATACGAAGGTTTTATGGGGAGGGGAATATTTGGGTAAATCGAGGAGACTAACAAATAACCAAAATATGGTGAATAAAAACAAATTGTTATGAACTCATCCATGTAATGAGTCATGTTATATCTATCTCAATCTTAAGCTTTAGTTAACAATACTTCATGATGTAAATAGTATGCATGCATCCCTCATCTGGTGGGTCATAAACTCATGTATCTGAATAATTTGGCATTATATATATATCTGACGAGCATAGCCTATGAGCTCTATCTAGAGATTATATTGATATGTGATTAGTGATCTGGATTAATATGTAATCACTCTTTGAGCTTGCTTAATAGTCTATTCTATAACACGTTATCAACACGATTAGCCTCTACCATAGCAATTAACTATTCTCTTATACAAATCTACCTTATTGCTACCATTAGCATGGCTTCTCAGGCTCTACAAATAGAGAAATGCTTATTCCCGTCACTTGCGTTCGATGGGTCCAATTATATGACTTGGATGGTTCATATAGAAGGCCATCTCACGACGAAATATCTCCTTTATACGATAAGTGATAATTTTAATGATGGTGAGAACTCAAATGCTAGGAAGAAGGGAGCGGAAGCATTCATCTTCATCATTCATCACCTTGATGTAAGCCTTCAGAAATAATATTTCTCCATCAAGAATCCATCAACTCTCTGGAAGCAACTCAAAGCCTGCGTTGATCATCAACGAATTGTTCTTGTTGAGATATCAAGCTCAACTAGATTTAATACTCCACTCCCATGTTCATTTAATATAGGACTTACAGTACCGTTGTACCTATATTCTACTCACACATGTGCACCTTTGCATATGAGATGTATATATACCTCATTGTGGTATTTTTGTATTTGATGACGCTTTTTAATATACACTCTGGTTAATCATCCCCTATTTATATTATTGTTCATAAGTGTATCTTCCTCTCTCTCTTCCTCTCACACACATATCACATAACCTTCCGCTACTTAACTTAATCACATAATTAGGTACTAATTAACCATTGCTTAAGTACCTAATTATTAACACAAGATTTCAAGACAATTGTTGAATATAAATCCTCACTATTTGGTATCGTTTTAAAACTTAAATTTTGTGCTCATGATAACCTTGTTAAAGAGGCGAATCTAATCAATAAAACGTTAAGTGCTTTTCATCCCTCAAATTTTAATCTTTCCGAACAATATCATAATCGTGATTTTAAAACCTATGTTGAACTTTTATTTGCACTTCTTGTCGCTGAGCAACATGACCAAGTTCTCCTCGAGAATGACAATCTTCATCCAGTTAGCCAACTTGCGGCTCCTCTACAATTCAAGGATTTGACGCATGTCGAGAGTAATTATTCTAGACGACAACATTATTATTAACACCCATATAACAGAGTCGAGGAAGAGGACGAAGAAATCAACAAAGGAATCAATATCCTACAAGTAATCAAGTCAAGCCAATGCACCATCAATCACAGTCAAGTCAAGATAAGCCTTCATCGAATTCATGTCTTCGATGTGGTTTACGAGGGCATTGTGCAAATACTTGCTCAACTTCTAAGTTTCATGTTGATCTTTACTAGAAGTATGGCAAGAAAGGTCAAGATAGGAAACCAGAGGCTAATATGGTAGCAAAAACATCAATGATCTCACCATAAAATTCCAATAATGGAATATAATTTTATGGATCAACCTTTGGAATTCGGGCCCGAAGCTAACATGACTGAAACCCATATGATTGATTTACATACAAGCCATTTTCTTTGTCTTATTGATTGTGCCTCAACACACACTATTCTATGTCATAAAGAATTCTTTCATCATATTAAAGATCAAGCCCCTTTCGACATCAAGACTATAGTTGGTTCTTGTAATGGACAAGGAAGAGGCCTCACCACTATCCAACTTCCAAGTGGCACTTTCTTGGAAATACATGATGCTATCTATGTGCCTACCTCGCTAAGAAATCTTCTTGCATTTGCAGATGTGCGATGCAATGGATACCACCTCATGACATGGGAGTCAAAGATGCTTCATTGTGTTTTTCTCACGTCACACTTCTTTCTACTCGCAACATGGTGTTGCCTTGACTCCTCACCCTTATCATCAAGTTGTGTGCTCAATTCCTAGATTTTCCAATTAAGTCGATTAAGATGAACAATGTTGTCGAGTTTACGTCAACAACATTTATTCTCTATTGTGAATCTATCGTAATTGTGCGGCCGATTCTTCTCAAATCAAATTTGCCTAGTTCAACATGGGGACATGTAGTACTTCATGCAATGCACCTTATCCGATTACGGCTGTCATTATATCATGTTTACTCTTCCCATCAACTCATGACAACAACTTTCATGAACGAATCAAATCCTCAAACTATTCAAGAAGCAAAAACATCTCCGTTTTGGGATAAGTGGAAAGAAGCTATTCAAGTTGAGCTAAATAGTCATCTCAAACGAGGAGTTTTTGGTAAAATTCAAGAGACGCATATTGGCCATACACATGTTGGCTATCGTTGGGTTTTTATGCGGAAGCATAATGATAAAGGAGAAGTTATTCTTTATAAGGCAAGGTTTGTTGCTCAAGGTTTCATGCAACGACTAGGTATTAATTATACTGATACATATTCTCTGATTATGGATGCAACGAGTTTTCGTTGGTTGATTCATTTTACTGGTCAACGAAGTCTTCATATGCGTCTCATGGATGTGGTTATTGCTTATCTTTATGGTGATTTGGATAAAGATATATACACAAAGATACCTGAAGAGCTTTGCAACTCTATGCAACTTGGAAAATTTCGCAATCCATTGATCAAGTTATGTAAGTCGCTTTATGGACTTAAACAAGCCGGTCGTATGTGGTATCAACATCTTTCTCAATATCTTCTTTCTCATGGATTTAAGAATGATGATATTTTTCCTTGCATATTTATCAAGCATCATCTCAAAGAATTGGTCATCATCGCTATTTATGTTGATGATCTCAATATTATTGGAACATCCAATGCTATTGAAGATGTCGTTGCTATGCTTAGCCACCAATTTGAAATGAAAGACCTCGGTTTAACTACATTCGGCTTGGGTCTTTAGATTGAGCACCAATCTAATGGAATTCTTCTTCATCAGAGCTCTTATATCAATAAAATATTAAAACGGTTTTCTATGGATCAAGCTCATTCTATTAGAACTCCTATGGTAATACGCTCTCTGGATCCTTCTCGTGACCTATTTTGGCCAAGATCTTCTAACGAGTCAACATTGGGACCACAATATCGTTACATGGCTATTGTTGGTGCACTTATGTACTTGGCTAATTGTACGCGTCCGAACATTTCGTCCACTGTCAATTTGCTGGTTTGGTATAATCACGATCCTATCAGGCAACACTAGACTGGAATTAAGCAGATTTTCTGATATTTACGAGGCACTGAAGATATGGGTCTTTTCTTTACCAACAGTTCTATGCATGGTCAATTGACCGGTTACTATGCCGTTGGGTTCTCATATGACCCTCATGTTGGCAGATCACAAACAGGTTATGTTTTTCTTGTTGGTGGCACAACGATCTCATGGCGATCGACAAAGCAAATATTAGCTGCAACATCTTCAAATCATGCTGAGATATTGTCATTACATAAAGCAAGTTGAGAATGCCTATGGTTACAACACTTAATCGGGATAATTATGCCAACAGTTATCTATGAAGATAATTGTGCTTGCATTAATCAGTTCAAGAAGGGCTTCATTAAAGGCGATCGAATCAAACATATTTCTCCCAAGTTTTCCTTTACTCGTGAGCTCAATGATAATTATATCAATATTCAACCTATTACATCAAGCGAGAACTTGGTGGATATTTTTACCAAAAGTTTACCTCCATCAAAACATTGGCTGGACATTCCTTCTCTTGGACTTAGAAGATTATTAGAGTTGATGAGCTAAAACAATGATGATGAGATGAGGGGGAGTGTTATGAACTCATCCATGTAATGAGTCATGTTATACCTATCTCAGTCTTAAGCTTTAGTTAACAAGACTTCATGATGTAAATAGTATGCATGCATCCCATCATCTGGTGGGTCATAAACTCATGTATTTGAATAATTTGGCATTATATATATATCTGATGAGCATAGCCTATGAGCTCTATCTAGAGATTATATTGATATGTGATTAGTGATCTGGATTAATATTTAATCGCTCTTTGAGCTTGCTTAATAGTCTATTCTATAACACGTTATCAACACGATTAGCCTCTACCATAGCAATTAATTATTCTCTTATACAAATCTACCTTATTGCTACCATTAGCATGGCTTCTCAAGCTCTACAAATAGAGAAATGCTTATTCCCGCCACTTGAGTTCGATGGGTTCAATTATATGACTTGGATGGTTCATATTGAAGGCCATCTCACGACGAAAGATCTCCTTCATACGATAAGTGATAAATTTAATGATGGTGAGAACTCAAATGTTAGGAAGAAGGGAGCGGAAGCATTCATCTTCATCCTTCATCACCGTGATGTAAGCCTTCTAAATTAATATTTCTCCATCAAGAATCCATCAACTCTCTGGAAGCAACTCAAAGCCCGCTTTGATCATCAACGAATTGGGAAACCGGCAAATAACCAAAAATACGAAAAGCAAAAAAAAAAAAACTTATGGTTTTTGGGGGGAGGGGTATTTGGGTAAAATAACAAAAAAAATACCGTAAGCAAAGAAATAAAAATAAAAAGATGAAGGTTGTCTGGGAGGGGTATTTGGGGTAATTTTGGGAAACCAGAGAGAGAAGGTAGAGGAGAAAATATGTATGTATTTGAAGGTTTTCATGTGAAGGTTCCATCGGTTATTTGCGAGGCATGGCTCGCTCAGCCCCTTTCGCCTCTGTCCTCCTCAGAAGAGTCTAGAGAAGAGTCTAGAGAAGAGAAGAGAAGGACTCTGCGGTGCACAGGAAACAAACCGCTTGCATGATGGACAGTAGAGATCCCTCGGGACGACGCCCTAGCAGGCGAATTTCGATTCAATCTGCGAAAGACCTCGTCGGCGCTGCCTATGAAGCTGTCGCAAAAATAGCAGAACCCAAGTAAGAAATACAAAATAGCGACCAAAGAATATATGTTTTTGTTTTTCCTTTTGTTTCGTTTGAATCAAATATCTTTGTATTTTTCCTTCTTTCCCATTTTCCTTTTCCAAAATTTTGGCTTCACCTGTCAAAAAATTGACCTAAAAACTCATTCTTATTATCAAATTTATCTCTGTAAAATTTTCATTCTTGCTGCCAAATTTATCTTGGTCAAAAAACTCATTTTCATTACGAAAATTATTTTTGTCAATTCCATTCTCAGTGTTTAAATTTCAGTGTCTAGTTCAATTTTCATCCTCATAATCAAAACTATCATTGACAAATTTCGTTATAAATTTTTTTTCATTGTCAGCACCAAAATTCTTATCGTCAAACTTCACTGTGAACTTCCATTATAAAATTTCATGTCAAGATGAAGATTATGATGGTTCCATTGAAGAATTATTTCAACATTTAAGTTATTGTTTCAAAGTGGGTTATGCATAGTACCATCGGTACTTTCACAGTCAGTTTTTCGCGTATGATAATTCATGGTAGTTTAAACCCCTGAAGAATTATTTCAACATTTGAGGGATTATCTCAAAGTGTGTTATGCATACTGCATAGCAATGCATACATTGGCCTGACTCTAGGATCCTAGCTATAAAACATTCATTCTCATTGTCAAATTTCAAGTTAAGATGAAGATTGTGAGTACTCAAGTCAGATTAACCCCCTGAAGTGTTTTCTATCATTGAGGTGTTATGTCAAGTAAGGTTATGCATACCATATTATGGTCCTATATTTGGATTCTAGGTATGAATTATTGATGTTAAATTAAACCACTGGAAAAATTATTTGAACAATTGTGGTATTATATCAACATGGGTTATGTATAGCATTGCATACATTCACCATAGTCTTAATTCTAGCTATAAAACATTCATGTTAGATTAAAACCAGAAAATTTATTTCAAAATTGAGCCTGTATATTCTTTCAATGGGTATCGTGTGTATATTACCGTGGGCATGGATTCTACCTATAAAACATTCCTGTTAAATTAACCCATCCATATAATGGTGTCAACAATGCGGTATTATTTCAATCTCAATTATGTACATATTTTCCATACACTTGGATTCTAGTTATATGCATTAATTTCAACATTTGTGGTATCTTGTTGTGGGCCGCAACTCTGATACTAATATTCCAATGGTTGCTTAGTTATTTGACTTGATGATGTTTGCTGTGATTCATAAATATAGTACCCAACAATGTATTCTCTCATGCTTGTATAGGAGAGAAATTGACCCTGAAGAGGAGCCCGATTTTGCTGAAAGAAATCCTCTTTGGGAAGATGATTTGCCACCCATCCGCCCTCATGACGAAAATTTTCTGGGAGCATTGGCTTTGGAAGAAGATACTATTAAAAAGCAAATTCCGACCGTTGTACCTACATCAAATTATCACCCCAAACCTCTCTCAGTTCCACACAGAAGATGGAAAATAGCTTATGCAGCAGTTAAAAAGAATTTAGTAAGTCACAAATTGTTTAGTAGTTGGGATTCGTTGATTATAAGCAATGCTTTCAGTCTTGTTCTTGAATAGTGCACCTGTAGATTTTCTTATGAGTGCAAGTTTAAATCATGGTTTGTATGCAAGAGATCAGCACAGTTTTGTCTTTTTTAAAGCTTATCACTTGAATCTCATTGTGGAATTTATTTTTAAAAGTAGTCGATGTGTAGAATTATCTTACCTAGTGTGTATATGCAGGCCTTACTGAATCAATCTCTACGAAGCTCTGTTGGCACTGGTGCTGAAGTACATGGGCGTTCTTTTGGGCGATGGGACAAATATAACGCAAATCGAATTTTCCTTTTTCAGTTACTTTATAATATGTATCCTTGGGCTCATTTATTTTATTTTGTTGAGATTTTTAAACAAATTTGAACCACCAGATAAGATATACACTGGAATTATAAATCTTATTTACTAATGAATTGCTCAGTAAAGGTGACCCTTGACAATGCATCAGGACAACTGAATATATCATTTTCGTGTTAATCAATCTACATGTAGTGATAGTTATTCTAAAGGCTTCAAAAAGAGGAGTTCTGAGAGATTCACAGATAACTATGAAACAATTGAACAATGTCGATATTGTTCTTACCGTAATTTTCAGGTATTTTCATCTTGAATGGAATCGGTTAGAGAATGTTGTTGATTTCAGAAAAATATTTCAGGTGCACTCTGTTTGTTGTGGATGCATAGTAAATAATAAGATAAGAAAAATCACTAATGAGAAAGAAAATGCTATATTACTTTTCGTGTGGACTAGGGGGATCCAAATAGATCTGCACATACGGATGTGCACTTTTTAGTAAGAAAAGTAGAATTTTAATACTGTAGGGAATAGGTGTGGGTTTGTGAGAAGATATTGTGAATAAGTGCATCCTTATTGTAGATTCGGAAAATAGTGCTACAAGACAATCAAGGGATACACAAATGGGCTCCCGACCAGGACATAACAAAGGGGTTACAATAGATTGGGCAATAGCAATTTGTCGTGCACGTAGTAGGCGCTGGCCCCATGGATGACGACCTCAGCACCCTTGTCATCGACATATAAAGGCCATTATCTCCTGCCATCGCAAGTGCTTCCCTCACTTCGGAGACCTCTCCATTCTGGATCGACCTATGCTAGAGATCTTTCGAAGACAAAAGTTACAATATATCTAAGTTGAGAATCTCACATGTGCCGAAAATCAGATTCTGTCGTCTCTTTTTATCTTATTTACTTTTATATTTACTGAGTAATATTTATTTTGATTTTGATTTGTTGTTCTCAAAGACGAGACAACACTTAAGATGTAATCTCTTGTTTGGTCTTATAGGCGAATTTAGCCTCTTAAAAGATGTTAATATATCTTTCTTCTTTCTTTCTTTGAATACCAATTAGAGATAGAGATTGTTGGGTTTTGGGTTGAATCTCTCAAGCAAAGGTCTATTATGCCATAGAAATCTAGAGTCTGATGACAAGGGTGGTGATGTCATGGTCCATGAGGCCCAGTCCTAGGTGCATGGCAAATTGTTATTGCCCGATCTATTGTAAGCCCTATGATAGGGAAGCTGTTATAGGGATAACCTTATGGATGAATTCTATAGTTTATTTTACTGGATTAACCAGTTATCCGAGGAGCTGGGGTAAATCCAAAAGGACCTTTGACACATGGGAACACATGGTGGTCTGGGAGCCTTAGATGATGAGCTATATAAAGGGGATTAACTACCCCCTCCATTATAGCATGTTGAGATGCTGTCAAGACTCTAATATGTAAACGGTGAGGCTAAGCTCTCTCTGTCGAATTTGTTATTCAACAACCAAGGTATAACATAAGGTAGTATTCACACTTGATTACATTGTTTACTTTTAGAAGGTAAAATGCTCCTATACTTACATTTCTTGACCCCTCCAGACCTTTCGAGGTTGAAACCAATACTAGTGATAATGTAATTGGCGCCATTCTTTACCAAGTCAGTTTTAACCCATATCTTTGAGTGTAGAGAACTTGATTCCACTCAATGTTGGTATTCAGGTCAAGGAAAATAGCTTTTTCAGTCATTCATACACTTAAACTTGGAGACATTATTTGTATGGAAACCGTTTGTCATCACAATAAACCACCAATCTTTAAAATACTTTGTGATCAACATGATCTTGTTGGTCCTAAAGGTTGATGGGCAAATCTCATCCGAGACTTACTTTTCCATTCACTATTGCAAAGGTTTAATGAACTCAATTGTTGAAGCTCTTAGTCATATTCATGAGGTTAACATGCTTAACTTCACTAAATTAAAATCTGATCTTTTTGATCAACTTCAAGGAAAATGCCTTCATGATATTTTCTTTAAAAGATATTGGATGAGAGCTGAATCTGGTAAAGATGCCATAAATAGGATTTTTTTTTTCCAGTGTCATGTTACAACCAAATTTGGGCACCTTGGAATACAATGAACACGCATAATCTCTACAAATGTTTACATCATAATGTGCGAAATTATGTAATCAAATGTTTGGAATGTCAAGTGAATTAGGTTGGGCAGCAAATACTATCGGTCTTCTGCACCCCTAAATATTCCTAATAATAAATGGGGAAGTATATCTATATATTTCATTATTAGCTTCCCTCAAGCACAAAGAGGTCATGGCACAATATGCATTGCTATCGATCAGCTAGTAAAATTAGCCAGGTTTATACCAACTAAAAGCACATGAACAACTCATGAATTGGCTTACTAATTTGTTGATGAATTAATTTGGTTTTATGGGTTACCGATGGATGTAGTTAGTGATAGAAATTCTATGTTTACTAGCGAATTTTGGACTCAAGTCTTTACTAGTGATTTTCTTAACCCTAACAGAAAAGTCTTCTTGCATGTACCCTCTTAATTCTAAACCCTTACCTAGGAGTAAGTGTTCTAAATTAGCCCCACTCTATTGTAGGCTTTCCATACTCATAAAACGTAAAAAGTATTGGTTCATCTACCTATTGTCTTGATCTTGTTCATCCAATTTTCCATGTTGGTTGCCTCAGAGAATTTGTCAGTTCTGATGACAACATAGTAACCATAAAAGATCTGCTAACTCATGAGAATTTATCTTCTAAACACCATTTTCTAGAAAAAAAATGCTCAATGCCTTTTGTGAGCAAGAGAACAAATTAAAGAAAAAACTAGAAATAATAAAATACACAGTACGGGGATGTCAGCTTATGCACTGAAGAGAAAGTTACATTAATCAACTAAAGATCATCAACTAAACACAATGGGCCAATGGGGTTTTATATACAAGTTCTCAAGGGATTGCCACATTAAATGTGGTTGGTGGGATCTACTCATAGATATGCACGCGAGTATGATTCTGTCATAAGAATATTTGGTATTCTTTGACAACTAGAAATCACAATCTAGTTCTTCATGTAACTAGATAGTTCACATGGATTACAAGAAATTGTGCTCACGCACTTTTTCACACATTGTGCTTTTCTTCATAAGCACATGTTCACACGAGTTGAGCTTGATTCTCAACAGTAGACAACACTAAGAATACACCTTGATAAATCCTTTTGAAGATATTGATCGAACATTTCATTTCACGAACTGAGATGCACAGTTGGGCAGATTCACACCTCATCACATCAACTGGAGATAGAGATAGGTAGGTATAGAGGTATTACCTTTGGACAAAAAGATATGTCAAATATGCCAAATAGAGCAAGAGTCTGAGACGTGCCACGTAGTCTGTAGCACAGACTATGACATCAAGGATGCTTCATTACCTTGTTGTGGAGGGATTTGGACCATTTTTCTGGGTCATTGCTCAAACGTTGATTAGTGATTCTAACCCTAGGTTAACACAGAGATATCATGTTGAGAATCAAGCTTAACTCGTGTGAACATGTGCTTATGAAGAAAGCACAATGTGTGAAAAAGTGCATGAGCACACTTTATTGTAATCCGTGTGAACTATCTAGTTACACGAAGAATTAGATTGTGATATCTAGTTAGTTGTTAAGTGTAAATGCGGTCAAAGAATATTAGATATTCTTATGATAGAATTGTACTTGAGTGGATATCATTGAGTAGATTCCACTAACCACATTTAATGTGGCAGTCCCTTGAGGACTTGTATATAAAATCCCTTTCGCCCATTGTGTGGTTAAGGTATGGAACTGTCATGATTTTTTACAAATTTGTATTGTTTTGGGATCTATCATGTAATTGGAAATTGGTCTCTTAATAGATGTCATTGTAAAGACATCTTTGTTACCTAGAATTTTCTGTTTTTATAAAGGTAACTTCATCTTTATACATATTGAATTCTATCAATTATCTTTCTCCTTCTAATTTTAGAATGTGGCTGGTTTCTTCTGTTCTGGATTATGGATATGCCATTATATAACTATTTATTTTTCATTATATATCATGTTTTTCTTTTGCTTTTGGCAGCATAGAGTGTGGGCTTCGGATTGCTTGCTTGGGTCTATACAAAGGGCCCAAAGCATTCTTACGGAATTCATTCAATAAAATCGATTTTTTGTCTGTTATTGATTCTTGGTAACAACCATACTTGGTGGTATATTTGCTTGATTTAAGTAAACTCACAATCTTCTAACTACTTGATGCACCATTTTTTAGGGCCCATATTATTTCAATGTCTTATTTCAATGAAAGCAATTCATTTCGATTCTTAACATTACGTATGTTTCGAGCTTTATTGACATTACGTGATATCGACTTCTTTACCCAAGTGTTAGTGAGTATTTTTTATTTACCTTTGGTTAAGATGAAAAATTATTTTCTTTTCAGAGTTGGGTATACTTGTGCAATACTTTGGATGTGATTACCAATCAAGTATGGAAGATTCAAATGTTTAAAGAAGAGATAATGAAGTTTTTTAGTTTATGTCCAGCCCATCATATATTGATGTTCACAAATGATTTAATCTACTAAATTTTTCTCCCAAGCTCCAGCATGCTATCTGCTGCCAGGATTTTTGTTCCGTATTTCAAAAACATTTACAGGAGTTAGTGATTTAAATTTATGTAAAGCTTGAAATTATTCACCACCATAAAATCATTATGCTTTTTGTCTTCATGATCTAACTCACCAACTAGCAAATAATCTATTCTCTGCTGCCTATTAGCCACTTTCCTGAAGAAGAATATTAACATCAAAGCCAAAACTTGCAAGAGAAAAGAAAAGAGTTCAAAATTCAATAACTGCTTAAGATCTTTCTAGTGGGAAACACTGATATCATGGATGCACATATCTGGTCGGAACAAGAACATAATATTTCCTTGTCCCATGCAAAGTGACGTGAAAATGTTGTCATGAGGTGCATTTTGTACCTCTCAAGTATTCATTGTTGGTGCTATGTCGTTTAGCAGAAGCCAGAGAATGTCCAAGAAGAATTTATCTTGTCACCTCTACTGCATCTACTGAGCAGGGAGCTCAATATGCGTTTCTTTTCTCATTTTGGTGGCTAAATACATGTCATAAGCCCTTTATTTCCTGGATTAGTTTTTGCAAATAGGAGGTTTCATAATACCAGCTGGTTTGGAGAAACTTCTCAACCCTTTCAAATGCATCAAATTTTCCTCACTGAACTGTCATACATAAAATGTGGATCCCTTAAGAATACACATTTTATAGTACAAGGGGAAGGAGATTGGTCTACACCTGAATATCACATCTCCATATTGTAGGTTCATCCAGCCCTGCAATCTCCCTGTCCTGATGCCATTCATATGTATTCCCTGGACGATATTGCGTGTGGGCACTAATAGGACTTCGACTTTGTGTTTTAATACTTGTTGATGTTCTTTCTTTTTATAGGCTTTGATGTTCTTAATCAGATCTCTTAAATTACCGTCATATTTTAGGCTATTTTTGAAGCCATTCATAGGAGCATGGAGCCATTGGAGGATGTGTTGCTGCTTTCAGTTGTACTACTTTTCTTTTACGGACTTGTAGGGCTCCAGTTCTTTGGTTCTGATCTTGCATACAGGTAGAATTTTCTGTAAAATTATATAAAGTTATGTACAGTACTCGTGTTAAAATCTACATGCGTTAAACCAGAGAGATGAATTTTTGTTTCATGTTTAGAGTTGAAATAACAGTAGAAATGGTTTTATCGACTTGATACTTGTAAGCATCATTTTAGATGCTGTATTATCATAGATATTGAAACATAGGATCTGTATAAATAGTTTCCCACCTTTCTAGTGCTATGTTGGATCTGAAGCATACTTGATTGTAAGAAAACACATGTGAAGAAATAGGATTGTAAATCATCACCACATTAGACAGTGCTTGACGTAATAGGGTTGTATTGAAGCTAGGTGCAAGAAACTACATATTGATATAAGAACAATAGTAGACTGGGTTCATATCATATGATATACGTTGGTATTTATATTTAATTCTAACATTTGGTGCAATTTTTAGTCATTTTCTTTTGGTTCTCCATTATAAGGGAATTCAAAAGTTTCACATAAAAATAAGGTTATTGGACAATAGGATTTATTAAACTTGTTCCTGGGAAAAAAAATTCTATTTCTTTTCTGTAGGTGTCTAAGGAAAAGTGATTTACAAAAGTCCTATCCTGTTACGTATTGTTCACACTTCAGTGATAGAGGATTTAGATGCCCTAGCAATCAAGTTTGCAAGGTATGGATCTGTTTTGCATGTAAAGTTATGTGGTATAATGTTTTTTTAATGTGGCGTAATCTTTGTAATTGGGAATTCAGAGGGATTGGATAAATGTGTCAATGATGTAAAGTTCTAATGATTAGTGATAAATGGATACATGTAATGGGATATTTTCAGTTTGAACAAGGTTTTCTTGCTATATGGCCCACTCAACCTTACTGCTAGGCACATACAACACGGGTCTCTAGTTTGGCCCACACTGTCATTATACAGTTTAGTTGTATAATCTCACCAAATTGGTAGCCTAGCATGCAAGGAGTCCGATAAGCAAACACAGCTAGCTTCCTAATTGCACAGCTGCATTATCTGATGGAATACATCACCTAATGGTCGGATCAACTATTGGTTGGCAAAGGATGTCCTTTATGAAGAGGTGTTCAGGAACAGACACTAGAGGAATCTGGATGTATTAATATGTAATGTTGGCAACCTGTCATAGGATTGGGAGCTGGTGGATGGACATCTTCATTCAATGCTATCATTTTCCTTTTCATAGGATCATCGATATACTAGCTAGAAATGTTTATTTTTTGGTAAAACCAAACTTTCAATATGAGAAAGGAAATTAAAGTTGGTCTGAATGACAAAAGCTTACATGAATTCAGTACATATCCTGTACCTAGCTTTATGCCTAGGACGGTTAGCAATATTGCTCATATACCATATTTTCTTAATATATCCGGATGATCATATAGGCTGTTATGGTATTACAAATGGCTGTTCTATTTCAAAACTTACTTTTAAAAAAAATCTCAACATTTAAGTTTCAGTTTGATTATAGATGGTGGAAATTATAATTCAACATTGAACTAAACTTCAATTTTTGGTGCATGTGAAGAAAGGTGCAAACCCTGCTTATGGAGCTCTGGCTTTTGACATATTTCCTTTATCATTTCTCACACTATTTCAGGTATCTGAGGAAATTTGTATGTGTATTCTGCTGTTCTAAATGGCCTTAAAATTGAAACTATCTTTATTGTCTCAGGGCTAGGGAGAAGTTGTGTTATTGATCAATTTATAAAAGTAGCTGTCTCCTTTACAATGTTAAATAATATCCAGTCAATTTATGTTTTGACACGGAGAATCTATATGGCTGGATGGCTGGCTTGGGCTGGATGGTGTCTCCATTACCCTGTGAAAATTAATCTCTGTCAGGTATGGTTGCTGGAACATATCCAGTATTGGAGTCACAAAGGGCAGGGTAAGGCATATGCTAATTGGCCCTTATTAAGTTATTGTATTCAAGGTGAACTTCTTTGATAGGTCTCAGTCCAAATTGTATTGAAGTAGTGCTAAAATCCCTCGGGAGAGTCTGATATACACACAGTATTCTCTACATTTAGAGAATAGGTATCCCAGGACCTGCTATACACACAGTATCCTCTGCATTGAGAGAATTGGTAGCCCAGGACTTGCAAACTGAATACCTCTATCCAGTCATCTCACAAGATAATCAGAGATGTCATCCCCATAGAGTCCAAAGAATGTCGGATGGAGCATGCATTCCTGACTTACTTCAATAAGTCAGATTTTATCCCTGCTCAATTCCTACTCTGCCAACTATTTTCTGACAAAGTGTGATGATCCGCTTCTGGAGTTCCCGACGAACTCCCCAATCCTATAATCTACTAATCAATTCTTTTATCATGAACTGTGTCAAAAACCTTGCACAGAACAACAGTAAATATGTCTTGTTATGGGCTCTACCCTCCTCATTGATAGCTCTTAATGCAAATATATGATCCAAAGTAGAGAATCTTCTGAATCATGCCTATCCATCGGCTTGATGACTCCCATGCTATGGCCATCTGCTTAAGTCATGCTCATGTATGGATGCATACGACTTGGTCAATGTGTGACCAATCATGATAGTGGCACATTCAACAGAAGTTACTTTATATTGGGAAAGAGCATGCTGTTGTGCACATAGGCCATGCCATCTGGACCGTAGCTCTGTCACCCTTATTTTCGACAAGTGAAGGCACCACTCTAAGTGATTGCTTTGGAGAACTGTCCATCTTGGATTGCCCATGTTGGAGATATTTCAAAGGCAGAAGTTCACGTAAGTCACAAGTTGGGACTTTACTGTCTTATCTAATGGGAATATCTGGTATTTTAGGCAGTTTTGCTACTTTACCTATGTTTATTTTGGTTTATTGTTCTCCAAGATGAGACAACGTTTTCAGATGTAATCTGGTGTTGAGTCTCGTAGGTCATTTTGGCCTCTTAAAAGACATTATATATTTTTCTTTCTTTTCTTCCAATATTTTGTCTAAATTTCAAAATTACAACTCTATTTCTTCTGCTACAACTTAAAAAGAAGAAGAGGTTTGATTTGAATGCTGATTTTTATAGGTTAGAGCTATTGTACACTCCTTAAATGATTACAATGTTAATGGAGACACCATGATATCTATGTATCTATTAAGTAACAGATTTGCACTTAGATAATAATGTGTATTGTTTTAAATGATAAATTTGATAAAACTGTTTTAAATCACCACAGGTTGTTTCCCTTGAAAGTTGGAGCTTTGTAATGTACGTGATGGGCGATGTTGAATTTCCCGTCTCTGGTGATTATAGACACATCATTTTTTGAAAGAAATGTTTGCAGGGTGTAATATTTTCTGGAAATTAATAAAGTTTTTGGCAGTGTGTAATATTTTCTGGAAATTAATAGAAATTTTGGTTGCATATGCCTTCAATAATAACAACTTATGTTTTTACTCACTGAAGAAAGACCTCCGCTGTTTTGCCATCCTTGTTTGTGTCTGCATGTATCCTTGACCTAGTATACAAGTCTAGGCCTAGCATGATAAGAAGTATATATGAATGGCCATCAAAGCTGGGGGCTTCCTGCACTGAGGTTGTTTACATGGATTGCTCATGCTGTCTGTAGAGGCTTTGTAGGTGAGATAGGGAGAGCTTATGGTCACCATCAGCAGACCACCTTCCTCTAAAGCTAGTTTCTTTAAATGCTGTTGCGGGAAATACGCTTGTACATGTGCTACTCAAGTGGGATCACCGGGAACCTGAATCAGGGAAGATGGGTAGATGAAGAGTTTCAAGAAAATAATGGTTGTAACTTAGCTCAATTTGGCGAATAATGTGTGTCTAAACTACTTATAGATTATAATATTAAAGTGGTTATATTTTCCCACATTACAATAAGCTTGGAGAAAGAAAGAAAGAAATATTAACGTCTTTTAAGAGGCCAAAATGGCCTATAAGACCAAACAAGAGATTGCAGCTTAATTGTTGTCTCGTCTTTGAGAACAACAAATCAAAATAAGATAAGTATTACTCAGTAATAAGATAAAAACAGATGAGGGAATCTGATTTTTGACACATGTGAGATTATAGTATTAAAGTGGTTATATTTTCCCACATTACAATAAGCTTGGAGAAAGAAAGATATATTAACGTCTTTTAAGAGGCCAAAATGGCCTATAAGACCAAATAAGAGATTGCATCTTGTACACATGTATTTCTGCAATGAAACGTCCATAGGAGCAGAAATGCAATTTCATTGTACTGGAATTTGTTTCTGATGCTTCAGATGCAGAGTTTTGGGACAGCAGTTTTATTGAGCAGATCCATATCTATAATATAATAATTTGCTGCATTGAGAGGTTGAGATATATAACTAATGCCTTGCGGTTAAGTTAAGGTGTATTGGGTCAATTCATAGTGGGTAGGCCTTACACTTTGCTGGTAGAGGGGTTTATGATGTGCTGAATCACATAAGCAGATAATTTTGGAAATTTCACTTCTCATCTTTTTGTACTAAGATTGTGCACATCTTAAAAAAGACTACCAATCTTGCATTTGAACTTATATACAAGACCATTTACCACCCATTTGAGAAAAGTCATTTGTCCTCATCAAAACAATGGAAGGTGCTTTTGAAAATAAAGATTTGCAGTCCCTTCTTTTTTGCAGTTGCATACTTCATCACATTGGTTGTTATTGTATCGTACTTGCTTGTCAACATAGTTGTTGCTGCAGTTAGTGGAGTATTTCTTCGCGTTCGGCATGAACATCAGGTCAAATTTTGTGAAATATTTGAACTATTAAGTAAATTTATAGCAAGATGATAGCTACCAGTCTTTCCAGAGGGAACTTTAATGGTTAGTTATATAAAGATGTATGCCTGCATTTTCTAACATCAAGAACCAAAAAACCTAATATTGTAGGCTTTATTGAAGAAAAGTCGAAGTGAAAAGAAGTTTAACTTCTATAATGCTACGGTGATGGCAAGCATTCTTAAGGATGTGATACTAGAAGACAAAACCAAGATGTCATGCATTGAGATATTCCAAATGAAGTCTGAAAAAGTGAAAGCCCAGTTAAACAAAGCAATGTGCAAGACAAGTGTATCGATGAAAAGGTTAATGTCGAAAGGCAGACCATCAGCTTTCAGTAACAGCATGCGTGTAGATTCATTGGGAGACTTCGATGATATTGATTGGGATCCAGAGGGGCGTACAATGCTTTCTAGGTATGTGGTTTTATACATTATGAGATTAAACATGAGTATGAATGTCCTTACCGAATGTCCTTATATTCTTAGAAGTAAAACCATGTCCAATTTTCAGCTTCTGTGTATTTATAATATAAATAACTGAATATCCAGGAAGTTTTCACGCTCATTTTCACGAAGTATGTCACGTGGAGTATCTATGGGAGCCAGATCTGCACGAAAGAGTATTTCTGGGAGGTGCCGTGCCATTGTTAAAAGCAAAATTTTCAGATATTCAGAACTCTTTGCAGTCACTGCCAATCTTCTTGTTCTGTGCCTTCGTCATGAGGGAATTGCTAAACAGTTTCTTTATTCACTTTGTATCCTTTTTTGCGTTGAATTTATTTTAGAAAGAAAGAAAGAAAGAGATATTAACGTCTTTTAAGAGGCCAAAATGGCCTATAAGACCAAACAAGAGATTACATCTTAAGTGTTGTCTCATCTTTGAGAACAACAAATCAAAAAAGTTCATGAAGTGCTATTATGGTTAATCTGTCAAGTGCTAGGACAATATATGCTTTAAATGATCAAAACAAACCTATGACCATTGCAACAGCTTTCTTTTATATGTCATCTTTAACAGAATTACAGATGCAATGGAGGCACTATTTATCATTGCTTTTACTGTGGAAATGGTTCTGAGATTTCTTGCGGTGGGATTAACGGATTTCTTAGACGACCGTAAGAAATTGAATCATCCTCCTGTTTGTTTAATGCACACTCAATTTCACTGGACATATTTTCTCAGAAAAGTTGTCCTATCTTCACAACATTGACATTAATATATCTAGAAAGAAAAGAAATGAATGAAGAAAAGAAAAATTACATTTCTCAGTGGGCCAAAATGGCCCATTAGAAAGAAATAGAGATTATATCTGAAAATCTCGTTTATCTTGGACAAGAAAAAATCAATATAAATATAACTAAACACAGGTTACCAAAGAATCTAGATATCTAAGAAATTAAGATTTTGAATTTAGATAAACTGAAACTTTTGTCAGCAAAAAATCTCCAACATGGGCGGCCCCAAGATGGAGAGGGATAAGAGAGAAGCACCTTAGGCATTGGATGATACTCTCCTTTATTTTTCAGTGATGAGGATGACAAGGTCGTGAACCGGATGGTTGTAGTCTAAGAGCACGGCACATTGCTGTTGCCTGATCTTTTTTAACCCTTTTTGAGTGTCTTGGTCGAGAACCCACTTGTGTAATCTTCATGAACTTAGAATGAGGAGAGATGGAGTTAATGAAAGTCACTTTTCTTCTTCTATTGATGAGCTGTTGTGGTTTTATTGTTATTCTTCAACAACTTCTCTCTACATCTCTTGAAATCTAGCAAGAAGGGTCTCAAGAAACATTTGTCTTCATATTTCATGACCTTGCATGGCAGGCCAAAAGCTTGTTTGAAGAGCCTGTGGTATCTCCCTGGTGTTCCTCTGTTTCCACTCCCTAATGGCACAGTTTATATAAGGCCTGATAATTTTGTGTCTAAGAATTCTATTCCTGGTTATATTGTCATGCATTAATGGTGTTAAACACCGTCAATTTAGATTATTAAGGTTGACGGACAAAAATGTAACAAAATAACTTTAAAGCATTTAGATATATTTGTAGTTTCGTGGAGAGGCAGAGGGTAACACAATGTCATTGGCATTGGTGTGGCTACCCCTACTAAAGCATGCTCTTGAACCACCCAATCTCTCTTTGTATCTAGATGTCTCATCCATAGCTGTGGAATACTTAGCATACAGTACATATGCTACTACCTTTTCTTAAATACTTACAATACTTATTCTACAGATAAAATATGTAGAATACGTTAAATACTTCTTGTGTTCGTATTTCATCTAACAATTGTTTTTGGCCAAATTTTGTTACTTTTTTCAATTTTTGAAAACTTGTTTCTCTAAAAATACTTTTTAAACTTTTGTAAACGTAAAATACTTGTTAAATACATAGAATACTTCAAATATGCTAAATATACGAAACATTTTGAAATGACAGTTCTAAAATGTTGAATATGTGTTAAATACTTCATATTATAAATACATGTTTTTTTAACAATTATGATTTGAGGAAGAAAGGGGTTGATCTCATCAACATATGTTGGGATGGATCAATTCTTAGGTTCTCATTGAATCTTGTCTCGGATGCCTTTTGTATACCCACAAAATAGCATCTTCATCTCTCACTAATATAGTCCTAGAGATCTGTCTATTCTCATGAGTAAGCCCTCTAGGGGGAAGGTTTGCAACCTAATGTTGATGCTCTGTTGCAGAAATGAATATGTTTGACACATTTGTGATTGCGATGTCTGCGGGTGCTGTTATGACACGTGCATATCCAAATATTTCTGGAGCAAGGATAATGCGTTGGTTTTACATTAACAAGAAAGAGACAAAAAAGCACACTTCTGTTGTTGTAAGTGGTTTTATATATTAAGACGTTCGTATCACATACATCTGTGTTTTCTATATATTACTATGCTTGTCTACTCCTATTCATATTATTGGAATACAATATTTCATCTCTTATCTCTGCTTGCTATGAACATTCAAATGTTGTAGTTTATGAAAGTAAGGGAATGTTTCTACTGTATGTGAAGAATGTTTCCAACATTTAAATATATCAATCACCGATAGTATACATTTTTATGATGTTTCTCAAGGATGTGATCCCAGATGTTTGTAAAATATCATGACAGTTCCATACCTTAACCATACAATGAACCAAGGGGGTTTTATATACAAGTTCTCAAGGGACTGCCACATTAAATGTGGTTGATGGAATCTACTCATAGATATCCACTCGAGTATGATTCTGTCATAAGAATATCTAATATTCTTTGGCCACATTTACACTTGACAACTAACTAGACATCACAATCTAGTTAACTAGATAGTTCACATGGATTACAATAAAGTGTGTGCACACACTTTTTCGCACATTGTGCTTTTCTCCATAAGCACATGTTCACACAAGTTGAGCTTGATTCTCAACATGCCCCCTCATGGTTGGTTATGTGTCCACTTAAGCTTGGTTTTCTTGGTGTAGTTGAAGACTCAGTCGCAGTTGCTCGAACTGCTGGACTGTGGTTTTCACATTGCTCCCATGTACTTGATCTTGATCTGGCAAGGTTGATCTTGCTGATCCAAAATTTCGGGCTTGTCAAGGGTACTGATTCACGGTCGGATTTATCTCTAACTTCAAAATTCAGGGCTTTGAAAAGTTTTCCTCCAACTTGCCGGTTGAAGTCAGATTAGATGTGCCGGGCTTACTTTGTCAATGCCGGTCTCATTCTTCCTCTTTTGTCATGCTGATTCTCCTTGTGCTCCTTCGTCTCAATCTCATTTTTCGTTTTTGTACTTGTACTTCCCCCCAAGCTCAGCATATTTTGTGGTCTTAAGGCCTAATCCAGTCAGATATGGAAATTATCATGTTTATGCACAAGCACAAAATATTGTTTGCATAATGATTGCATACCTTTAGGAAATAACATGAATCATATATTCTACCTATTTCTGTTACCTGCATTTGGTCAGTGGACATTGTACTGCATGGAAATTCCAATGCCAAATGAGAATGTCATTTCTTTGTGCAGGCTGATTGCATTGCAGGATTGGGTTCTATGTCAGCGGTTTCATTCTTCTATGTTTTCATTATTTTTGTGTTTTCTGTGATTGGCATGGAGCTGTATTCAGGGAGATATTATGATTTCCCAGATGAGTACCCCAGAGATAATTTTGATAGCATATTTAGTGCAATGTTTCTATGGTTTACCTGCACAACAGCAGACATGTGGGTAAACCAGATGTGGAATGCGATGCGAACAAACGGTGTAAATAAGTAAGTATACCTAATATCTTAGAAATTATTTGACACAGAAAGCATGAATTTATCTATATGAAACTATCTGTCCTAGCATGCCTTTCTCCATACAACTGACAATGCACCCGTGTGTATCACTTGTTCCTAGAAAGTAAAAGAGCATTGAAAATGTTTAGTTAGAGGAAACCTACCACATAACTGACTTTATCTTAGGTGTGGCATGAATCTGCAAAGATACTATATGATATCCTTGGGAAGCTCCCCACTTTTTTTACACCACAATTACAATTTGGGATTGGTAGGTGAGCACTATATCCATGCCTGTGACACCTTGTTCCCATTTCTAGCACACATGTTTAATAAAGCTATGTGTGAAGGTTTCACTACAAGCTGGACAGAACTAACTTCTGGTTATTTAATACACTCGTCACACAAACTGTTCTCTATGGAGTAAAAACCTGGGGGCCGAGTCTTAACAAGGATAATAATTGGAAGGATTTTGATTGTCAAATTAGATAAGGGAAGAAAATGCATCAACATCTCTTGGTGGATTTATCATCAGGAACTCTTATATGGACATACATCTATTCCGCTGCTCAGTGTGACAGGGCAATTGTGAACTTCTTCACGTTGGTTCATTGTTGTTGAATACTTAGCATACAATACGTGTAGAATACGTATGCTAAATATTCTACAAGTCATTGACTTCTAAAGTCCGTTATCTCCCACCATTGCAGGTGTTTCCTCACTTCATAAATCTCTCCATTTTGGATCAGCCTATGCTAGAGAACTTCCTAAGACAAAAATTTTAAGCGATCTGACTTGATAATGTTACATGTAGCTATAACGAGATTCTCAAGTCATGTTTTATTTTTATTTACTTTTTTTACATATATTTTTTCTTTGATCTCAAAGACGAGACAACATTTTGAGATGTAATCTCTTGTTTGGTCCCATAGACCATTTTGGCCTCTTAAAAACATGTTAATGTATCATTCATTCTTTCTTTCTTTCTTTCTAGGAAGCATGTGCCTCACTTTCTTGTATCGATGTTTGAATAATTTTCATTTAGGGTTTCATTTTTATATGTTTTGTTTCATTGAGGAGTTAACATAAACAGTTGTAACCTTTGGTAGGTCTTCACAAGACATTTTGGCCATTTAGTTACAGTAATATATCATTCTTCTTTCCTTCTGGAGGGTAGTCTCTTCTCAAAAGTTTTAGTGCACGGAGTTTTCATGGTGACAATTCAAGGCTTCCACTCACCAGCTACCAATCGTTTTTCTTACAAATTGACAAAAGTTTGTCTAGGCTCTTTCTTGATTGTTTTTACAGTTTTATATAGGATTTCAGATGAACCCTGATCTTTTACAAAAAACGGAACCCTCTCCATCCCAAATTCCATTTTCTCCATAAAAAAAATCAAAGATGAGTTCGTAGAAAAATTGCAGAGTTTTGTTAATTCTAATCTCGATTTTGTCTTTGTGATTGACAGATGGTTTGCACCCTTCTTGTTTGTAATATATTTCATCATCACTGTGTTTCTGGTTCTTAACCTTGTTATCGCAGTTATTTTGGAGAAATCTGAGCTCTCTGATGCTCAAAAGAAGAAGATTCAGAAGGTAATCATGTGACTATATTACATGCATGGTGTATTTAATCTTACAATGTGTTGGATCATTTATACATCTGGTGGCCTTGCAGGCAGAATATCTTAAGCACCTTAAATCACGGCAAAATCGTCTTCTATCATCTAAGGGGAGTGGAACATGGTTAGTAGGTGCAGTGGAAGGTGCAACTGCAAGGGTTAAGAGCATATCAGATAGGCTATACACCAAGAAAGTCAAAGCCATCTCCATCCCTATTTCCAAGACAGAGGCAGGATCAAAATATACGAATAAGTCAGGCCAGCATTCTGCAATAAACAAAACATCACCTGCAATAGTTCCTGGGCAGGCAAACACAGAACATTCAAATATATCTTTCCCCCCTGATTCTATAGGATCTTCTTCAACGAGCACTTCTTATGCAGGGCAAGATACACCATCTACCAGCAGTGCTGTTCCCCAAAACCTCACGCGAAGGTCTTCTCAAATGCTTCAGAGTATTGGTTTTTCTTTTGGTTCATCTACCCCAGAAGCACCAGGTACAGCACTTCGCAAGTCTGTCTTAGCATTGGTAAATGATGGATCATCCGATGGTCCTACAGAAGGTCTTGGTGAAGATCAAGAGTTATCTGTGTTGAAACAGCAGCAATCCAAAAAAGTAGTTACAAGATCAGAATCACGAGCATCTTTCCAGTTAGAAGAATTTGAAGAGCTAGGCAGAAGCTTCAGCCTGAGAGAAAAAACACCATGGTACTTATCAGATACTTCATTATTCTTGTTCTCGCCAGAGAACTCTATAAGAGTCATATGCCAGAAAATTGTAGAATCAAGGCTGTTCACTCTCTTTATCACATGCTCAATTATAATTAGCGTGGTAGTCGTCATTACCATGTCACAGACTGCTCCCCTTGCTCCTCTCTTCGCTCATCTAAATCAATTTGTCTTTGCGGTAAGAAGTCTTACTCATTAACTTATGTTTGATATATAAAAGATTGGTATATTTAAATCCAAGATTTTGACTTTGAAATTTGAAGCTTTCCAATGTGAAATTTATTCCATCTATGCATGAAATGTCATCTATTAATCTATCGTCTTGTTGCATCTAGATGTCCAAATGTGCCATGATGTGATCTTTCATCTTAACGTTGGTAAATTGGTCCTGATCATCCTTACTATGATTAGGTAATATCCTACCTCATAGCCTACATATTTGTCCTCATAGCTCAAAGAATTCCCTGATCTGTGAGCCAAGTTTGTCTTGAGGCAATCTGCATTTTTTTATTAAAGGCCATCAATGTCGAATGTTTCTCCTGACATGTGCCAACAAAACATGTCTACAAGGAATAAAGGAATGAATCACAATAGTCAAGTTTCTTGAGGCAATATTTACAACCTCCCTATATTTAGTACTTGCTAAGATATTGCAGATGATGTCAAAAAAGGAACATACTATAGTTTTGTCTGCTGTAAAAGATAATTATATTATGTCCAAATAGGATCATATGGAGTAAGTAAAACAAAATATTAGACTTGCACTCATAGCTCCAGAATTTGTGGCAAACCATTAGTTATTCCAAATCCAGGTGCACTTCCTAAGGCTAGAAAGTGTTTGGCATATTCTGTAACTTCACTCATATCTTTGAGCTTGTCTTTTAGACCAGCTTCTTCTTCCCTA
This sequence comes from Azolla caroliniana, assembly GCF_043228905.1. Classification (NCBI taxonomy): domain Eukaryota; kingdom Viridiplantae; phylum Streptophyta; class Polypodiopsida; order Salviniales; family Salviniaceae; genus Azolla; species Azolla caroliniana. The sequence continues at coordinate 26,658 of NW_028230581.1, forward strand.
CTTCTTCAGATACAGTCTCACTTGTGTCAAACACAGTTGTTTGATCATCCTTAGCTCGTGTATTGAAGTCTCCTAATAGTACTATATCCCCCATACTAGAAAATCTTTTGATATCATCATATAATGGTAGAGTTGTTGATTCTCCAAGGGGTTGAAACCTCGAGTAGGCAGGTGGAAAGTAGAAAATCACAATATATAGCTCTCTATGATCCCCTCTTTTGATTGTTATCCAAATATAATGCACATCTACATCCTTATGCACAAGATGGACTCAAAATACTGGCTCTCTTCTTTGTTATAATGACCTTACCATCTCTATATAGAGCCCATCTTCCTTCATTTCTTGTGTCAATCACTCTTGGGATGTTTTCTTTGTGATGTGCTACTTGAGTTGGAGTGAGGTCATATTGTCACCCTTTAGTATGCTTCTCTTGTCTGAGATGCTGAGCAGGGTTGCTAATTCATCATCTAACACAAATGTAATTGATCTTTGTGAATTTTTTGAACAGTGAGTGTGTGGTTACGCTTCAGATGTTTGCTATGCCCATATTGAATCCCAATTTCCCCTATCCCTTTTGCAGTCGCTTTGGATGGCAACAATGGATCAAGTCACATGGCATAAGTGTAAATGCACTACCCCCATTCCAAAGTGAAACAGAATAGAGTGATCCCAACTAATACTCTTAACTTGGAAAACATGGATCAGCCCCAGAAAATCACTTAGTAGAAATATGTCCCACTATAAGACACACTTTTTACACACATCGGAGGATGGGTGCGCAATGTGATAGGGCAGCTTAAAACTTCATCACATAGGTTAAACATTGAGGTAGGGAGATATGCAGAAATACCTCTAGGGTGGAATCTGAAGAACACTATACATTTTCCTCTTTAAGCAAGGCTTAGGCCCACTATGCAAGTTAATGGAAAATGAGGACCAACGGTGCTTGGGTCTTTTCTTGCTAGAACTCAAGATACACAGGGAGTCAAGCTCATCAACAAAGAGCAATCACAACTTTCTTTAGCCCCATCAGTACAAAGGGCTACACAAATGGAATCCTGACCAGGACATAGCAAAGGGGTTACAATAGATAAGGCAATAGCAATTTTTTGTGCATGCAGGCCTTGGCCTCATGGACGATGATCTCACCACCCTTGTCATTAAGAGATAAAGGCTATTATCTCCCTCCATCTAGGTGCTTCCCTCGCTTCAGAGACCTCTCTATCTGGATCGACCTATGCCAGAGATATTTTAAAGACAGCAGTTACAATATATCTGCCTTGAGAATCTTACACTTACCAATAACAAGATTCTGTCGTCACTTTTTTACTTTTTTTTCTTGCTTAGCAACATTTATTTTGGTTTGTTGTTCTCCAAACAAGAGAACACTAAAGATACAATCTCTTGCTTGGTCTTATATGCCATTTCAGCCTCTTATAAGATATCAATATATATTTCTTTCTTACTTGAATAGGAAGCTTTTATTTTTTTCCATGTCCGTGAAACAGATGATCAAGTCTTTAGCCTAGAAATCATCTCTTCCGTTTTTCCTCTCTTAATAAGAATCATGGTTGCTACTGGGTGGTATTTTACATGCCATTTTTTCCTCTAATATTAAGAATTGTGGTTCTGAATGAGTAATAATGGGAATTCTTGTTTTAATCTTATCATGTTAATGAAGATCTCTGTAAAGCACTGCATTTATTATAGTGCATACATTCTAAAGAGAAATACGTAGAGTGTTATATTTTGTTCTGCTATAGTACCTTTGGGGTAAAAAGGTTGAAGTATTCATCATGCAGATTGTTTATTTAAACCAGTATTTTGCATCCATACATGCAACACACATTAACAAAAATAGATTGAATAATTTTTATGGTAAATACTATATATATATATATATATAGATAGATAGATAGATATATCAGATATTTTTTTCGCAATTTTACGTCAAGATCGATGATACAAAACTTGGAATCTTTTACAGGTTTTCACATTGGAATTGTTTATGAAAGTTATTGCGTTTGGTTTTCTCTTTACCCCAGATCCTTATCTTGGGGACTTATACAATTTTCTAGACCTTTTTCTACTCCTTTTGGATGCACTGTTTTTGGTACCAAGTTGGAACCCTATGCAGCTCACGGTTGTTCGTATTCTTAGTTCACTCAGACCATTACGTTTATTATGTCGTATACAAGGGATGAAAGTATTGACAACAAATTTGCTGCGCACTTTACCTGCAGTGACGTCAGTGTTGGCATTTACATTAGCAGTTTTCTCAGTTTTTGCTGCTATTGGCATTGAGATTTTTCATGGACGTTTCTCATCATGCAGTTCAGATGTTGATCATAAAGCTTATTGTGTTGGACCAGGCATGAACAATGGTCTAATATTAACTCCACGTGTTTGGGATAATCTCCCTTTTCATTTTGACAACTTCCCTCATGCTCTTTTATCTCTTTTCGTCGTATCAACATTTGACAATATACAAGTATGTGTTTGTTGTAATAATAATTCAAATGTATTAAGTAACTGGCATAGCTATAAAAGATCATAGATTAGGTAAATATAATAAGACCACTAATTGAATCATGTACCTAATGGTGATTACAAAAGAGTGTTTACATCCCTTTACGTCATAAGGCTCTGTAGGAGATTTCATTCTTTCTATTGTCTTCATTTATTTTGTGAAAACTGGACTATGTTAAACCTAAACCCATTTTCCATGTTATGGCTGTACAATTGAAGTGTTATTCTAGTCCTAAGATTATATTCGTAGATGACACAGGGTTTTTAGTGGATATCCAACATTCCATCAATGACCAATGATGTAAGTAATTTATAGAGCTGAATAGATAATTTAAAATTAAAGTAAAATATTTTCTTGGAAAATATTTTTGACCAGTATCATTTCAGCTTACAGTACTTAATGAGATATTTTTAGAAGATGAAGAGGAAAACATTCCCGATTTTCCAAATTACAACAGAAACCTCATGTCTCATGCAATGTATCTCTCAAGTCCAGCCATCGTGGTTGGTGATCAATAACATTTTGTAATCATTGAGAGTAATGCAAGAGAATAGTTAAATGTGAAATCAAAACTTGGAGGATATACAACTTGAAAACATGGACAAGATTCAAAATAAAAAAACAAAGCCTTCGAATTCGTATAGAAAAAATGTGGAGGGTACTACCTATTCAAATTCATATCAAGAAAGAGAAAAGAATGTTTTGTGAATCATGGAAACGATTTCATCTCACATGTCCTCATGAGAGTCCTTTGTTTCACTGCCTCCCTGTCCATACATAGGAGAAATTAGGTAAGGAGAGGTATTAATGTTTTGAAAGAAAAAGAAAAGAATGTGTTGTGAACCATGGAAAAGATTTCATCGCACATGTCCTCATGAGAGTCCTTTGTTTCGCTGCCTCCCTGTCCATACATAGGAGAAATAAGGAAATGAGATGTATTAATGTTTAGAGAAGACTAAAATGTCCTACAATACCCGTTAGGTATTACAAGTAAAAATATTATTCCTTATATGGTTATAAAAACGACAAAGAAGACATTAAATAATATGATGTGTTTATTTGATTATATGGCTGATATAGCTCACTATACAAGCTCAAAATTGATCTTATGTGTGTAGCTTGGCTTCATTTATCCAGCCATGGATATCCGAGGATCCAAAGGAACTCAACCTGCCAGGGACAGCAGTCCCTTGCACAGTTTCTACTTCATTGCTTTTGTATGTGTTGGTGGTTTCTTCATCCTCCGCATGTTTGTAGGTGTCTTCATTGACCAGTTTGGATTGATATCAGGCTCAAAACTTCTTACTGAGAGGCAAAAGCTTCTGAGAGATACAAACAGGATTATTCAGAGCATGAAACCTCTTCACAAACTGAAAGATCCACCATCAAGAGTTCAGAAATTTTGCTTCAGGATTGTTACAAGTCCGATGTATGGTCCAGTAATAAGAGGGGTTGTGCTTGTCAACTATACATGGCTTTCTTCACATTTCGCAGGACAACCTCCAGTACTAACTGCCCATCGCAATCGTATTGAAGCCAGCTTCGCAACATTCTATGTTATAGATGTTCTTGTGAAGATAATCGGTCTTGATGTGAGTCTCTTTAGTGCCCTACGTTCAATCATATTTATTTTGGTTTGGGACATAATAACTGTTGTTTAATACACTTGTGACAATGATTCTTATGTATAGAGTAGAAATTTGTGAACCAAGACATAGAGCACACAACTTGAACTATATCATGGGAGTAAAGCATCAGTTTCCCACGATATAGTTCAGGCAGAGATGGAAGCAGCCCCATATTGACTGAGGCATTATTCTGATGACCATGATTTGGGAGCTTTGAAACAAAGGCCCTGAAAACTGGTACTTATATTATCAAAATAACCCACGGACCATGTAGATAAGTCATTGGTGGTCTGCTGAAATGCAACAGTGGTTCCAATCAGATGGCATAAATATAAATGCAGTACCCATTTTCCAATATATCATGGATTGTCCACTTTTAGACATGGACAAAGTGGAGAAGAATACAATGATCCAAGCTGATATCATTACATTGGATCATGAAAGAACATGGATCAACACGTTTCCATCATCCTTGTCACTAATAGATAGATGCCATTGCCACCTGGCACCAAAGGTGCTACCCTCACTTCCAAGACCTCTTCAACTTGGGTGGGCCAATGTTAGAGATCTTTAGAAGACAGAAGTTTTGGCATATCTAAGTTCGGCAAGGTTGTTAGGTACATTAGGTACGGTACGGATACCAAACGTATATAACGTATTAATACGCGTATAGTACCTCCAATTTTAAAAATACGTTAAATATGTTTTCTTAATATGTTAAATACTTATAAAATACGTAAAATACGTATTTTACGTATAGTACGTTAAATACTTCTAGAATTTGAAAATTATTTACCTTTCTAAAAAATATCTATAATATTGTAAAAAACATCTATGTTTACACAATTTTGTGATGTACAATATAGTTCTACATCCTAAAATGCATATAAGACATTTGAACATTTCACATCCTAAAATACTTGTAGTAATATGGATGTCGACATTCCCTTATTCTATAAATCAGTGTGAGTGTGTATCACGATGTTCTACTTCAAATTGTAATTATTTACAATTATGGCTTCATAGATTGAGGAATCGTCTACGATTATCACACTCATGGTAGGTTTCTCTTTTCTTCGTTTTCTTCTTCTTCTTCTTCTATCTACTACAATTATCACACTCAGAGTCAGGACAGGTTCATGTCTGCTTTTCTCTCTTCATCTTCTTCATCTTCTTCATCTTCTTCATCTTCTTCATTTTCGTCTCTTCTATTCTTCTTTCTTCCTTCCTTTGGCTTCTTTGTCACTAAAATCTTTTTTTTCTTTTGCTTTTTGTTGGGGTTTTACTTACATTTTCTTTATAAATACGTATTATACTTGTTTTTTTATAAATACGTTAAATACCGTATTGGACAAATGTACATGATATTTGACTGAACAACATTGAGATATAGTATGTACTAGGTACGTAAACAACCATGAAGTTCAAAATCTTAAGCGCTTAGATAACTAGATTCTTTACTACCTTTATGTCTAGTTATATTTATTTTTGTTTCTTGTTCTAAAAAGCTAGACAACATTTCAAGTGTGATTTTTTGTTCAATCTTATAGGCCATTTGGCATTCAAACAAGGCTTTGTCCCACTATGCAAGGTAATGGAATGCAAATACCAATGATACTCGGAACTGTTCATGCTAGAATTCAAGAAACAAAGAAAGACTTTGTTGCAAGACAACAATATAACCACACCAACTCATTAACAGAGAACAATCACAACTTTCTTTAGGTCCATCTCATGCTACAAGTCCATCAACGGCTATAGAAGTAAGGTCTCAACAAAGACACCCAAAAAGAGTTATAATAGTTCAAGCAATAGCAATGTGTCATGCACGTAGACTGCCACTATGTCAAACATGACCTTGTCACCCTTCTCATCAACAAATGAAGTGCTTCCCTCTAGACGTCTATCCATATTCAGGCAGCCCATTTTGGATATTTTTCAAAGCAGAAGTTCTAGTTAATCTAAGAATCATAAGTGGTCATATCACTGGATTCTTTAGTACCCTATGTTTGGTTATTTTATTTTGATTTGTTCTAAAAGTTGAAATAGGGTTTTGGCCTGATATAAGATGTTAAGATGGCTTCATTGTGTCCTTTCTTTTGAGAATCTAAAACTGTTTTATTAATTAATTTATATTTATATTTATTATGGTTTTTCATTTTCCAAGATAAGACAACATTTTCAGATGTAATATCTGCCATCTTTGCCTCTAGTCACTATCACCAAACTCTATATAGATCGTGTATTACATTACATAGAGAGATTTGGTGGTTTGCAGCATGCCTAACATGTATATTCATACAAATATTACTATATGCTGATGACATTTTACTTTTCTCCGACTCTTGGGAGGGATGACAATCGCATTGCCTTAAACTCATTTTGTTGTGAAAATGTTTGTCGGTAAACATAGATAAAACTAAAGTGATGGTGTTTAACATCTCTGGAGACATGTTAGATATAATCAATGATCAGCCCCAAGTTGTAAATCTATCCCCATATGTGCTCTTAGAGTGCACATTTTGTGATAGCGCCCCAAATGAGGAGCGGCTAGTGTGCAACTCGACCATATGGGTCGATAAGGTGTTAATCTAGGAAACCGTAGATGCATAGGACACAGTGGATTTAGGAAAGAGCGAAATAGGTAATAGGATTGGCTAGTCAAGTCAACTAGAATATTTTGTGGGTAAGTTACGATGTACTTAGTCTTGAAGTATGTGCCATTGAAGACACAGTAACAAGATCAGAACCAGAATTCTTATTGGGAGAGGAAAAGGTGGCACATACACAATCCTACACGTACTTAGGACTAAACATTCATAGGGGTTTGATTCTACTTACAGGAAACTGCTTGTGCTTGAATTTCTCAGGGATATGTATCCCTTGGTAAACTTCAGAGACAATGTTCGCCTATACAGCTCCAAGAGCCACCAACTGAATGGGGGCTATTTGATACAATAGTAACACCGACTCTTCTCTATGGAATAGAAACTTGGGGACCGAGTCTCAACGAGGCAAATAACTAGAAATATTTGGTGAGAGCTTTAGTCTCAATGATTGCCCACATGATAAGGAGCAAAGCATGGATGCCTATGATATAATTGGGGCTGAGATGGGAGCAGCCCCAATAATCACTGAGGCATTATTCCAATCAGAGACCAGTATCCAAGAGCTCATCAACTGAAAGATAACATACAACTACTCAAGCTCATCAACAAAAAACGATCACAACTGTCTTTAGCCCCATCCTATTCATGCTGCAAATCAATGAAGGGTTATACAGTGCGCTTCCAACCAAGACACTGCAAAGGGATAACAATGGAATGGGCAATAGCAATTTTTCATGCGTGGACCACAATCTCACCACCCTTGTCATTGGAAATAAAGGCCATTATCTACTGCCATCACAGTTGCGTCCTTGCTTTGGAGATCTTTCTATTTTGGTTCAACCTATGCCAGAGACCTTTTGAAGAAAAAAATGAATCTATCCTACTTTAGAATCTTACATGTATCAATAAACTATTATTTAGTCATGTTTTATTTTGTTTACTTTATTTTATTTAGTTACATTTATTTTGGTTTGTTTTCATAGACGAGAAAATTTTAAGATGTAATCTCTGGTTTGGTCTTATAGGCCAATTTGGCCTCTTAAAAAGACGTTAATAAATATGTAAGTTACCTGTGTGTGCTGAAAACGTTTTAAAAAAACATTATTGAAATATTTCCGGTGCAGGTGCGTGATTTTATATCAGACCCTTGGAATATATTTGAGTTATGCAATGCAATCGTTAGTGAAACAATGATAATGCCTGAGACACTATCTTTAAGGAAAACTGTAGGTAGAGTCCCAATGGGAGCAAGAATATTTCGTGTGATTCGTTACACTCCTAGGTTGAATAATCTCCTAAAGATAGTGATTGTGAGTATGATGCATATGGTCGACATTATATGGTTATTAGGAATCTTGCTGGTTTCGTTTGCTATCATTGGTGTCCAGATGTTTGCAAAACTTAGAGATGGCATCTGCATTGGAAATGAAATGAACTTTTCTTCCTTCACAAATGCCTTTATTACGCTTTTTCAGGTGCTCCTCTCTCCTTCTTTTATGTTTCATAATATTTGCTCTGCTATACTATGTAAAATGCAAAGATTAAGGTGTAAAGCACCAGATCTCATGTGTTACCAAATAGCACAACCAAATCATGAGGAATTGATCTTGATGATCATCGAAAATTCATGTTGATTACATAGGTTGTGTACAGAATACTTGTGATTAAAATTCTTTATGAAATACTGTTTATTTACATTGCTGTCCATATGCTAATTATTCACGTTACTATTATTAAAGCAAAATTAGCATTGCTTTTATGTAACTGTGTTGTTTTCCTTTTATTGCTTCGTTGATTTCTTGTGAATATTGTTGTGCAGATTATGACAGGAGACAATTGGTCTTGCCTTTTGATTGATACCATGCAACAATTTCCTTTTTGTACCAAAGATGACCCCATACATGGATCTGAATGTGGAAATAATGCATTTGCACTTTTTTACTTCATTCTTTTTATCACACTGGCCACCCATATATTCATGAATATGTTTGTGGCAAGCATTATAGATACAATTACCTTTGGGCTGCTGAAGGAGAAAACCATAATAACACCAGCAAATCTCACAGAATATCAAGAATTATGGAGTGATAGTGAATTTGATCCATTGAGTAAAGGTTTTATAGGATTCCATAAGCTACGTTCCTTCGTTAATCGGCTTGGCATCCCATTGGGTCGTCGTCACAATGCTCCAAGCGAATGGTCTCTTTCTATCTATCTCTCTAATTTATTTATTTAGTTATATTATTCTTTTAAGTTTAGAGGTTTTATTACTCTAAAATAGATACAGGAACAATAGGACGCACATTATGTGTCTGTATCTTTATTTTTTCATTTACTTATTTTCCATGAAAAAGGTGATATTTAAATAAAAATTATATAATAAACTGTATGGTGCATGTACAAAAAGCTGTAAGTGGTCACAAAATCTTTATACGAGAGAGAGAGAGAGAGAGAGATTAACGTCTTTTAAGAGGCCAAAATGGCCTATAAGACCAAACAAGAGATTACATCTGAAGTGTTGTCTTGTCTTTGAGAACAACAAATCAAAATAAAATAAATATTACTCCGTAAATATAAAAGTAAATAAGATAAAAAGAGATGAGGGAAGAGAGAGAGAGAGAGAAAGATATATTAACGGCTTTGAAGAGGCCAAAATGGCCTATAAGACCAAATAAGAGATTACATCTTAAGTGTTGTCTCGTCTTTGAGAACAAATCAAAATAAAATAAATATTACACAGTAAATATAAAAGTAAATAACATGAAGAGAGAGAGAGAGAATTTAGAATTAGAATTAGAATTCTTATCGTCCATAGAGAGGGAGAGAGAGAGAGAGAGAGTGTGTGTGTGTGTGTGTGTGTGTGGCAAGGCTTGGCTTGGTAACTATCAAAGCTGTTATTTTAGAGTTACATAGGCAAATGATGGCCTTTTGGAAAATGTGAAGTAGGTTTCATATACCACATGGATATGGTTATAGTTGGCAATCAATATTGGTGTTACCTATCCCAGATTCCCCAATTGCAGAGTTGGTCGTTGAGGAATCATGGAAAGATTGGTCGTTTGCTACTGAAAAATCATTGATACTTTTCGTGCACAGTAATAATGTATACCATAAATTGGTTGAAGATAGAACTTGGTTACTGAAGACTGTTTTAGATACATGACAAATTACCCAATGTTTAAAATGGGTGTGAGTTTTAGATGCAGGATAGCAGTCTCATCTTCCATTTTGTGCAAATGTGTTTCTTTGGCATGTAATGGTGGGTGGGTTGCCTTTGGCCATGACTTTAAAACGAAGACAGATACGCGTTTTTTCTGTACAGTGATTGAGGAAGATCCCAGACACAGGTTCATTATATGCCCAGTTTCTAAAACCATTTGGGTTGTTATATCACAACTTTGGGCATCATTAACTAGCAGTGTTTTGTCACATTTTCAATGGATTTTCATCAAGGCTGTTAGAGCTCTACCCACCCCACCATATAAGGTTGTATTTTTCTATCTTAGGTATTGGGGGATGTGGTATAATTGGAGCCTGAGAAATGGGTTCTTGTTTGATGAACTTCATGGGGAACCACAACAAATACATAGGCTGAAAGGAGAGTTGATTTCCACATCGGCATATTGGATTTCTCTCACCAAAGAAAGGCATAGTTTTTCTTTGTCTCAATATTGAGATAATACTCACAAGTTGCCTCCCCATTTCACTTTACCCATAAAAGTGTTTTCTTAAAGCCTAGTTTGCATTGCATTCTGCAGTTCAAAGGAAGTAAGAACATAGGGTGAATTGTGCATGGAGCTTTTTGGGCCAGTGAAGAATTGATAATCTCACTCTATAGTTTCTAGCAAAACTTCTGTTAATGTATGTCTGCTATAACTGTAAATCCATAAGCACTATATCTTGCCTGGACAATTTTGGATTTTTGTAGATACTGTAGTTTTGTAATTTCTGAAATTGTATACTTTGTTAAACTATAGAAAGAACTCCTTTTTTAAAAGTGTTCAAAGGAAAATGATTGTCCATGGTTGGGATTCTACAAATTCAAATGCTTTTGTCATTTCTTTATTTTTTTTAACTTAGAACTTTTAATGCATGTAATTTTTCAACAAAAACATTATAAGGAATATAAATGTCATAGTGAAGGATTCACATATATAAAATATACAGATGTTAAAGAATTTATTCAAGTTTTCAAGTGCCATGGTAGTTGTATTTGTTCATCTTACAGGTCTAAATCTGAGACACTAATTAAAGCTATTTGAATGTCGTAGGTATGCACGAATAGAATGGGAAGTGCTTTCTTTTCATGTACGAGGCAAAGGAGTGGGATTTAGAGAGCTTCTTGAGACATTGGCATTATATAAGATTGGTTCTAAGGTAAACTTTACCATGTTCACCCAGTGAGCAAACGTTGAGATCTTTTTTTTACTAATTTTTGGGTTTCCTTAGAAATTGAATCGACTGATATAATAAATTTGCGAAGCGTTTGCCTGAATTTCACACACATAATATTCAGTAGAACATGCATTGAATGCTTATGTTATTCCCACATTTGAAATACTGCAAACCTCATCAATTGCAAACCCTTATTATTGACTGTCTCTCTTTTTTCAACTAACTTTTGCATTAGGGATTGGAGTTAGCTATTCGGATCGAAAGAGAGAAACAAGTGCAAAAGATTTATAGGTATGGTGCCATGGTTAAGATTCAATCAGTTGTGCGAGGCTTTCTCGTCAGGAGAAAATGCAAAACATCAAGAGAGCATGACCAAAAGCCAAAGGGGGACATCAAAGTACAATCGATGCTTCTGGAATAAATTTTACTACCAAAACATTACAGAAAAAGTCAATTTTGTAGAGAGAGCATCCTATCTCATCATTTTATGAGGTGAATCATTGTATTCATATCATCTAGTAAAGTGTCAATGCATGTGTCCATGCATGGTGTAGAGTATGAGTGTAGAATTGTATATGAAGCATAAGTTGCAACTCTTGCTTATGACATCTTGATCAACCACCAAAGACTGCTTTTTGTCGTTTCTCTTCGTATCAAGTGATTAGTATCGATGGAGGAGCATCCTTGCAACAATATTTTTGTTTAACGAGAAAAAAAAACCTCAAGTATTTAATGAGCCGTGATTTTAATATTTCTTGTATGATCATTTTCTTATGGGTTGTATTATAATTTTTATTCAATGAATTTATGATTTGTACCAAGGTCGTCATGCATTGATGCAATGGCAACCATTGGATGGTGGATTGAGTTTCTTCTGTCTTTAAGCAAATTTTGTGGCATTAGGTGTGGGGTCCCTGTTCTGTCCCAATTGTTACATAGACACCCCCATGAAATAGGGGCGTAACTTTGCAGTTATTATTAAAAGATTTGTATTGTTACAATCAATTGCCATAAGAAATTGGTTCCATTGTGTGGAAAATGAACCAACATGAGAAGTACTTGTCTTTGTTCCTAACATCGGGGAACTCATGGAAGGAGTAGGACTAGTTAGAGGCCTTACTCGGTTGTTTTTCCCGGGAAGGTCTCTCATCTAACTGATCTTCATGTTCCTGAAGGGTGTCTGTGAGCTCTTTGGGGAGTTGACTGAAGGCGGTATAGAAAGCGTGACCAATGAAGCTGACGAGTGAACAAGATGTAAAGATAGCGACCGAAGTTGCAATTTCCATTGCTTTATAACCTAAGAAATATTAATTCCCATGAGATATAATAGTAAATTTCAATTGATTGAATATGATCTATGGCTACCAATTTGGTTGAGGATACTCCCAAGGGTGTCATAGTAAATAACTTTTGTCACAATAATTGGTATTTAAATATAAAGTTAAAAATTTGTTGTTTTCTTACTATCCTTCAGCATTCCCTCCATTTAATTTATATTTATTGTTCTTACATTTTGCCATTCTCTAATTTTTGTTTTGTTTGCGTTTTCTAGCATGAAATAGTGCTCTTTCTTTCAAAATGTTGTTTGAAGTATGGGAAAACATGTATTTGAAATATTGAGTTTTCCTTTTTCTGGTAATGTTTCATTGCAATGTGAACCTCATCTATCACAAACTAGCATTTGAATTTGTTGTACTACTTTTAAGTTCATTGTGAAGTCATTTGACAATCAAACAAGATTCATTTTGACTCCCTTGGGTAGCCAGTTGTAGTCAATATTGCTATGCTGCAACAAATTTTCTTTCATAAGCCTTACCAGGAAATACTAGTAGTGTATCTTCGACACTTGGTTGCTTGACGAACCCTCATCGTGCCATTCTCTTCGCTTGTCAAAGTGGCTACACACTCTCTTAATTGCGGCCCAATCCAAGATGCCTCTCATAAGCATTTTGGCTTTATAAGCCTCCAAGTAGCACGAGACATCTTTCCTGTTGAAACGCCTTGATGCACCGATGATGGTCTTTATGGCCAATCGTGCTTTCTCGTGCATGCATCAACCCGTTCATGGTTGTTGCCATCATCTCGGCAAGATCTCCTCCTTTCTTCTTGAATCCTCCCTTGTAGCTCTTTCACGTTGCGTTCACCAAATTATGTTGTGATAACATGTGTGTGTGTGCTACTCGAACAGGATCACGAGGGTCTTGGACTAGGGAGGTCACAAGGGTTGAGAAGGCGTGGAGGATAGGCCTTGAACTCAAAGGCTCCTCAGACTCGTAGGGAGCGCATAGTCAAACAGAGCTTAAACTCAGGGAGAGAACTATCATGAACTTTACTCCCTCTCTCTCCCTTGCGTAAACCACGATTAGTACGTGAGGTTAGAGTAATAATGAGCGATTAGGAAAGAGGAGCCTATTCCTAGATCAGGAGCATTCAATTAAAGAAACCAAGAATTAAACCAAGAATTGACAAGAGATTTTACAAAATGAGGAGCTTGAATTATAGGTTAAATCATTCAATTAAACAAGGAAACCCCTTTACACCTTAGAGTGAATAGCGGTATAGGCAAGTTGTTACAACGGTGGTGGAAATGCCAACCACTCTTCAAGCAGCTTAGAAGGAAGGGTGGAGAGGAGAAGAGAGATTAAGTAACAATAGGCAATAGTTCGGTTCGGTTTGAGTATCAAAATCGAACCGGTTTGAAACCAAATCGTTAAAAAAATTTGAAACTTGACCTAAACGAATTGAGCCACAAAACTATTCAAACCGAACCATTAAAAAAAATCCAAACCATTAAACCGTTAAAACCGTGGTTCAGTTTCAGTTTTCAACTTAGATCAAAATTCAAAATTTAAATTTTTTTCATTATTTTAAATTTTAAGTTTTCAAAAATTTAAAGGTTTTCCTAAAATGTGAGATTAGGCTTAAATTTTTAATTTTCTTTTTAAAAATTAAAAATTAAAACTATTAAACCATTTAAACTGCACTTTCTAACCGTTTAAACCGTTATGTCTAGGTTTGGTTTGGTTCAAACCGAACCGTTATCGACTATTAAGATTATTTGGCGTGCTATTACAACGATGGTGGAAAGGCCAACCACTAATCAAGCAACATGGAAAGAAGGAAAGCGAGGAGTGGGATTAAGCTTCTGGTGAATACGAGATGAGTGGGTTGTTGAGACCATTGCTACCATTGATGGCTTCGATGCTATGAGTTGAGGTAGTGTTCTTAGGCCACTCCGTTCACTCTTTGTGTGACTACAAGCTCGATGATCCACTTCCTTTTATAGGAAGAATGTCCCTAGAGGGTGCTCCTTTGCATTCAATGCTTCCTTAAACATGTCCTTTATTCCCTTCAATTCCTTTTCATAGACCGTTGCCCCCTTTTCTTTACATTTTTCTTTTCCCCTTTTCACATCTCTCTTCTTTTTCCCATGCGCTTCCACCCTTTGTTTTCTCACTTTTTACCTTTGGCCACACAACATCACTTCAACTTGTGCCTCCTTCTTACCCAAAGCTATGATCCATGTCAATACACGATGGTATAAGTAACAATCGGCAACAGTTCGGTTTGAACCGAACTAAACCGCGAAACCGCGGTTTAACGATTAAAATGGTTTGGTTCGGTTTCAAAAGTTAGAACCTGCGGTTTAAACGGTTTAACGGTTTTTATTTTTTATTTTTTTAAATTTAAAAAAATATTTAAAAAATTTGTTTTTAAATCATCTTTTCATTTTCATGCCTTATTCTCACATTTTAGGAAAATCTTTAAATTTTTGAAATTTTAAATAATGAAATATTTTAAAATTTAAAATTTTAATTTTAAATAATGCTTTCATGATTGATAGAAGGCATGAGGGTGAAGACAATATGTGAAGGAAGAAGTTGACGAGCATTCTTATGTGGAATTTCTAGATGTTAAGAGCATGTAGGGATATTGGCTTCAAGTGCATATTAGCAATGGGCCTGGTTCGGTTTCGGTGCCTTGAAACCAAACCAAACCAAACCCTTTATATAAAACAAAAACCAAACCAAACCGTTTATGAACATTTGAACATTTAAACCAAACCATTTAAAAAAAAGGTAAACTAAACCATTTAAACCAAAACCGTTTAGGGAAAAGTTAAAACCAAACTGAACCATTTAATAAATTTTTTTAACCTAACCACATTTAAGCCAAGCTAATTAAAAAATTAATTAAATAAAAATACACAAAAATTAATAAGTATTTATGTTAAAATAAATAAATAAGATTAATTGAGCCATTAGATTAAATCAACAATTAAGTCAAGTGAATTAAACCAATGAAAAACATTAATTAAACCATTAAATTACATAAACATTTAATGGATAAAAAAAGATAGCCCAAAAACCTATAAACGTATAAAACCCTAGTTTCAAAACCGAACCGAACCGAAACCGAATCGTTTATTATTAATTAAAAACCAAACCAAACCATTTAATTATTTTGGAACTTATAAACCTTTAAACCACGGTTTAACGGTTCGGTTCGGTTTTTATATTAGCATGTCCCTCTCCGTAACATATAGGCTAGATAGATAGAGGAGACTAAGTAAGAAGGGTTTTTTAACAAGTGGGCTTTCCGTACAATTAATATAATTGTGTGCCTTTAGCGAGAGAGAGAGAGAGAGAGCCCAAATGGATGTAGCTCAGTTGGTAAGGTTGCCCAATGGAGACCAAGTGGTCATGGGTTCAACCCCTACATTCCACAGTGGCATCTAGTGAATTAAGAGATATATATATGCAGTATATAATAGAGAGAAGTGAGAAAATTGGGTTTCTAACCCAAGACATAGTGCTTGTAGTGTTAACAATTTACCACTAAGGTAAACTAATTACATAAAAATAAGAGAGAGAGAGAGAAGTGAGAAAATTGGGTTTCTAACCCAAGACATAGTGCTTGTAGTGTTAACAATTTACCACTAAGGTAAACTAATTACATAAAAATAAGAGAGAGAGAGAGAGAATATCTGCTTGTAGTGTTAACAATTTACCACTAAGGTAAACTAATTACATAAAAATAAGAGAGAGAGAGAAAATTGGGTTTCTAACCCAAGACATAGTGCTTGTAGTGTTAACAATTTACCACTAAGGTAAACTAATTACATAAAAATAAGAGAGAGAGAGAGAGAATATCTTTAGAGTTCGAGTTCTTAAAGATCGAATTTTGTTTTTTGAGGAAGACAAAAAGGATTTGATTTTTTGTGGAATTATGGGAGGTTTTTATGAAGGGAGAAAGCAAAAGCAAGAAAAGCAAAAGGCAAAAGGTAAAAAGCAGAAAAGCAAAAAAAAGCAAGAGGCAAAGAGTAAAAGGAATGAAATGCTTTTTTGCTTTCGTTTTTGAAGGTTGTGGGCGATGGAAGAAAACGAAGAAGAAGAAGAAGAAGAAGAAGAAGCAGAAGGAGAAGGAGAAGGAGAAGCAGGGGAGGGATCGAGGGCTGAGGTGAAGTGGAAGTCTGAGAGGAAGAGGAGCCCGATGAGATCTGGCGATGGCGATGGCGACTTAACAGAAGAAAAAGAAGAAGATAGAACCCTAGAATTCGACATTAACAGAACTACATCATCAACAACAAATACGACGAGTGTTAGCTTCTCATCAGGAAACCCTCGCGTCGAAACAACGCGTGGGGTTATTCAACTATTCAGAAACATCTCTTCTTCCTCTTCGGTGCTTGATGAAGCTCTCCCGGTTAGTGATTGATTCCGACTGCTGCTTCCCCTCTTCATGTAAATTTTCCATTTTTCTGCTCTTGTTTTCCCTTCTATTCTCTACGAAGATTTTTTCTATTTTTTTCCTCGTTTTTTATTTCCCCATTCTTGTTCTGCTATTAAGTTTTTTCTTTTTCCTTTTAATTTTGTCACTGTAAAGAATTATTTAATCGATTTGATTTCGTTTTTCATTGTCCGTATTAGTTGAAGTCAATGACTATATTTTGTAGAACCCATGCTATAATTTTTAGATCTTCTTGATTGTGCGAGTGTTGATGGAAAAAACAATCTACACTGACAGCACGGTAGTTTTTGTACCTACCTTGGCTTGTATGGACGTTGATGTATGAATTTTTACCTACTCTTAAAAACTGATTTATGTTTTTCAATCTTCTTGATTCTGTTACTGTTCAACAAATCCACTGCAATTTCAGGTCAAATCAAGGCAAAATTAAAAAACCAGGCCTCTATTTTGCATCCTTATAAAGGAAGTGCCATTTTTCCAATGAAGTATAACCTAAACTCTGGAGAAATATTTCACATGATCAAAATCATGAATCGATACCATGAGAATTTACAAAGTACGAGATATATGAAAATATTGATCAATGACAAACATGACCCTGTATTGAAAGGTCATATGTAAGATCAGCCACGTGAGAGAGCTGACATATACAGTATTATTATCTACATATGTGGAATCTTTTTCCTTATAATTATGCATTTGTGCCGTGCTTGTTTATTTAATAGAAACAGTCAGCCTTATCCATTTTGTTGTGTGTGCTTTACCTTCTTCTTCCTCTATTTGGAAAATATAGCACCATAAATTCAAGTTTCCACTTTACTTGTGTTGTAGTTGTTTCCAACACTCAGTTTAACCTGACCTCTGCAAGCTTACAACATGCAACTTTTCATGTTTCTCAGGTCAATCGCAGCGCGCATGTATGTGTACTTGCAATTCCAAACCATATGACAGGTGCTGAATTTTGCCAGTTTACTGGGGCCTTTCTCCAAGATGTAAAAGAAATGCGGTTTGTGAGGTGACCATTTGATAATTCTGTTGTGTTACAAACTCACAGTAAATGTGACATTTAAAATGCAGATGTAGGGTTTTCTTCCATTATTCTAATTCCCACCTTACTAGTGCATTGTGTATCTTATTTTACAGAAATGATGGATCGAGTGACAGATATAGTGCTCTAATAAAGTTTGACAGTCAGAAATCCGCCGATGATTTTTTTAAGCACTATAATGGGAAGCTTTTCTCATCATTTGAGGTTTGACTAATTTTTAAAATGTCTTCTCTTGCTTGGAGAGAACAGGTCTTATAATAGATTGTTGTATTATTTAATTATAGGAAGAAGTCTGCCATGTGCTATTCACTGCAGATGTGGAGTATACTAATTCAATTGAAGAAGCTTCTAGTCCGCCGATTGGTTCGACTGAGCTTCCTACATGTCCATTTTGTTTGGGTAAGAACAATGTGATCATGAAATTGTTATATAAGTATATGTGTGTATAAGTCAATAACATGCATCACCTAGAAAAATATTCAGTAGCATATCAAAGATATGTTAAAATTAGTAGAAAAGTATTCCTGGCAGCCACTTGCAGATGTACTCTAGCCTATGGAAAACAATGTTGAACTGCAAAAGTTAGTCTTCATGCATCTGATATGAACTTAGAGGGGGAAGGTGAATTGTGATGTTATTACCTACAGCTGTCCAAATAACTCACAAAGTTAAATGCTGCATTTCACGTTTTAATGCAAGATTTCATATCTAGCTATCTCGTCCATATACCAAAGATAATAAAAAAAATTCCTCCCAAAAATATAAATAACCCTGTATATCAAGATATTTGCAAGAATTCTTTGGTAATTCTACAATGATATTGAAGGTACCACATGGATTAAACATGTTAACCACATCTAAGATGGCGATTATTGGGAATAAGCTATCTTGCTACTGTGTAATAAATGGGAGACAAGGAGAACCACAAGAATGAATCATGATCAAAGTAGTTGTGGTTTGAGAGGTAATTTTTCTTCCGGAACATGGAGCCTCTTTTGCTACCATTTCAACATTGTGTCCTTTACCCCAAAGCTTTTAATTGATCTTTATATTGAAGATTGGCACACATTTAGATAGTTGTAGCCTAGCATGAGTGTGGTCTGGATCTTGCCAAGCTGCATCCTTACATGTGTGGATATACGATTATTAATATTATGCCTTTGATTAGCGGTTAAAAGAAAACCACACTTCTTGAAGTTGATTAATAGTCCAATAGTTGTCCTACAAAATCCTCTAGAGCACTTGGATTGCTTTGGTTGTCTCTAGTATTTGTGATGACAATGAGTGTTTTTTTATCAAGCAGAGAGTTCAGAAAATTGGATGTCTGCTATGCAATCAGAATATGATGCTATTTTGAAAAATGCTACTTGGTCATTTGCTTTGAAGCAAACAGCCCATTTGCATTAAATGGGTCATAAATAGATGTCATTTCCCAACTTCAGTGGTGGAAAGGCCATTTGCACTAGATGCTTGTTGCCTAAGCTTGATAAAAATATTGATGGACATAAGGCTATGCTCAAAAGAAGGGCATTTTTTTATGAGACCTTTCCCCCCATCTGACAACCATTCGTAGCATTTGTGCACTTGCTGCAGCTCTTCATAGTCGAAATGTAGATCAGTTGGACATTAAAACTGCATTTCTACGTAATGATCTATATGAAGGAGTGTATGTATCTCAACCCTTTGGATTTGTGCAGGAAAGGCCTGAAAACAAAGTATGATGCTTGCGTAAGGGATTGTATGGATTGAAGCAAGCACAACATGCTTGTTATGAAAAGCAACATGCCTACTTACTAGAACATGGATTTGAGAACAGTCCAACTGAGAGAAATTCATATGTCAAGTGTGCAGATGGGTACTTCTGATCATGGTTGTATATCTTGATCACATGCTACTCATTGTTCCTAATGAGAAGCATATTGCTAATTTGCATGTGTGAGAAAAGCTGTTACTAGCAACAGCCGAACAGTTGGAAGAAAAAATAGACACAGCCAAGCTGTGAGAAGGCTGTTAGACAGCAGTGGTAAAATAGTTGCAAAGAGTAGAGACACAGCAAAGAGCAGAGCCTGTTAGTAATTTCATCAAAATTGAAGTTCTTACAAAAGAGTCTGGTATAGCCTATTTATACAAAATTGGAAAACGTAGGTCAAATGGTTGTTTGGTAGTCAAGTGACTCTTGAACTACCAAACAGGTACAATAAATGAGGAATAAGAGAGAATAATCTTGGAAAAGTGGAAGAGAGAGAAGGCATTTAAAGAGTTGCAGATTTAGAGAGAGAAGAATCTAGTAAGAGAGACAATTTAGAGGAGAGATAATAAAGAGAAAGAGAGTGCAGGTCTAGAGCTGCCATCCTCCAACATGCCCCTTTTGAGAAGCTAGATTTGGGTCATTTGAATCATTATTCGGGTGTTCAGTTTAACAAGCTGATAGAAGAGTAGCATTGTATCAAACAAACATTGATATATTATTATGATGTTTGGATCTTGCTATTTGAAAGGTACTCATCATCTTCCTTTATTCCAAGGGGGAACTTAATCACCAGGGTTACATGCTTTCTCTAACGCAGATTAAGCTGGTTGTTATGAGACTCATGTGTCCATTGGTGTTTTTTGTTTCATGATTGGCAGCCCATGCATATCCTGGTTGAGCAAGCAGACTACTATGGTCACTTCTAGGGCTTCTAGTTACTTTTGAGGTTACTAACTTGTGGATTGATTGTATTCCACATAGCTTGCATTGCCTATAATGAGTGTGAGTTCTGTGCTCATCACATCACCAGTGGGAGGGATTTGTTGATATATTGTGATAGTGATGGGTGAACACAGTTATGAAATGTAGGGATTTTTAGCCTCTTTAGAACTTTTTTACCCTAGCCCAAAAGTATAACCCTTACCATCACGGCACTCAGGTGTGCTGCATTCTTTAAATATACTGTCCTATTTTCTGTTGTGTGTTTCTCTAGCAACAGAATCGAACGAATGCCCCAATCATTGTTTCAAGGTTCTTGACATCTTCTTGTGGGCTTACCTTTTCAGCCCAGCCAACAACTTGTACATATAATGCACAAGGTTTCCTTTTGGTTTCTGCTTCTTATGTGGTGTTCATCACTTCCTTCTTATATATTGGTGCTCCTTTTTGCTTTGTTACTGACCCTAACCAAGGAGCATTTTCTTTAATTTCTTTTAAGTATGCCCAAGTGTACAATTGTTGAGATGCATTTTTCATCCACCTCATATCCTTCTTATAATTGATTTTAATAGCTAGTAGTTTGACCTTACTTGAGGAGATACCATCCTTTAGGTACTTAGCCATGTCATTGTTGAGTTCTAAAATTGATTTCTTTATGAAACTTGCGATATCAATTTGTATAGCTTCTAATAATTCTATCTTTAGAAGGGATGCAACTCTCCTTTCTGCTTCTCGATCTCCTTCTGCATTCCTTTTTCAAGGTTCTTTTTTTTATGGTTAATCTCTTGAGTTATCAAATGGTGTAAGAGATTGTCTTTTCCTTCTTTGACATTCATTGGGACATGCATTTAGGGTGCCATCCAGCACCACCTAGGGTTCCCCCAATCCCGTCCTTTTCTTTTACAGTATTTTCTTAGCGTCCTTTATTAAGCTGACCCATCTTGATGGGTGTTGAGAGTCATGTCTTCATTCGCTAACTATTTGGAGTCCAAGGTCTTCCATAGGTAGGACAATGGGTACAAGGATGAGGTTTGAGATTGGGTTAAGCAAACATGGAGTGAACTGAGACAGAAAGAAAGATATATTAACATCTTTTAAGACACCAATATGGCCTATAGAACCAAACAAGAGATTATCTCTTAAAATGTTATCCCGTCTTTGAGAAATAAATGTAACTAAATAAAAATAAATGTGACTGAAGAATTCTGTTATCTGTACATGTATGACTCTGAAGTCAGATAGATTGTGATTTTTGTCCTCGAAAGATCTAGCTGACTTGAGAGGAAGAGGTAAAGTTATGGGTCACATGAAGGATAGGATTGAAAGGCTAAAGGTAGCCTGCCACTCTTTGGGTTTGGAGGCTTGAGGGAGGTTAAAAAATGAACACTTTTCTAACAGCAGCTTGAAATAGAACGATGCTTAGTATCACAAGGTGAGAACAAAGATAAAATTTAATGCTAGCATGGTATCCTCTTAGGGAAAAAATAAAGATCCCTTTGCTCTGTAAGTAACTAATAAGTCTTTGGTGAAAAATTATAAAAATTAAGGTTCTTGAGTCTGAAGTAATTCCAACTAATGCCAAAGTAATGTCTAGCCCCTTATTCTATCTGAACATCTCTAAAGCACACTTACCAAATATGCATGGTTTGGATAGTGTCTGAGTATATTGCTGCCCACAATTCAGCAGCTGCTTTATCTCTGTAAAGCTCTTACATACAGCAGTACATTGCCTAGCGATGATGTTGGCGAGATCTTGAATATGCGAGGCTTTCCACGATCATTTTAATCCAATAAAATGAGCTTGAAACAAGCTGGATAATGCAGATTAGATCTTGATAGTATTATGGATTTTTTTGTTTATTGTACTTGTATTTATTTTAAAGAGTTTGTCTTGCATGTATCTGAAATCCTGCGTCAGACCCTAATTTATATTTTGTAACGTGTATGCACGCTAATGATCTGCACTTCTACACATAAACCAATATCTATTATGTATGTATGGTCATGATATTTGAACTTAGTTATTCATCTTGTCCTCACCTGCAGAAAGACTGGATCAGCATATAAGTGGAATCTTGACAACGGTATGTAATCATACATTTCATTGTTCCTGTATTTCCAAGTGGACAGACTCGACATGCCCTGTAAGATCCCACACCTGAACTCTTTTAGTTTTTCCAGTGCTCTGAAGGTAATATTTTCACTGACCTGCTTTTCTGTTTTTTTGCAGGTCTGTAGGTATTGCCAAGAAGAGCCAGGGAAGTCCACGTGTACAATTTGTTCCACATCTGAGAATTTATGGATCTGTGTAATCTGTGGGTTTGTAGGATGTGGAAGGTAAGTCAGCGCCATTTTTAGGGGACAATTGAATCTGTTTCTTACTGTGTTTATGAATAGCATATGGTTTCTTTCAGATATCAGCAAGGACATGCAATCATGCATTGGAAAGAGAGTCAGCATTGCTACTCTCTTGAAGTTGAAACACAACGTGTATGGGATTATGTGGGTGATGGATATGTTCATCGTTTGATTCAGTCGAAAACAGATGGGAAGCTTGTAGAACTAAATGCACCCTGCAGAGGAAGTGGGGAATGTGGTGGTTGTGATTGCAGCCATGAATCGGAAATGGCCGAAGCATTAATGAATAGCAAAATAGATGGAGTGAGTGTTCTGATACATGCAAAATTTGTCAATGATGTCTTTATCCAAAAAACAAAGGTTCACTGTCTGACAGAACTTCTAATTCCAACCTTGGTTTTGTCAATCTTTGACATAGATAGCTGCCCAATATAACCAACTTCTCACTAATCAGCTGGAGAGTCAAAGACAGGTTGTTTGTGTAAACCTTGTATGACTTATCATGTATGTTACTGTTAACCTTTCTTTGTTTACACAAGCTGATAGTGATTAATTTCTAGTACTATGAAGGTCTTCTTGCAAAGACAAAGGAAGAAATAGATTTGGCTGTTTCTCAAGCTGTGGAAAAAGCTGCGAGTCTGAAGTCACAAAAACTGCAGGCAAAGCTAGAGGAAGTTGAGCGAGAGACACAATTTCTTTTAGAAGTTAGTATCTATTTTTGTATTCAAACCAAAAAGGGAAGTGGATATCAATTGAGTGCAATTAACATAATAGCTGCCCATATTGCTGTAACTCTGAAGAGGTAGTTGCTAGTGCTTTCGTTTATAGTTTGTCTCAAAACAGGTCAATGCATCCATGAAGGCAAACCAAGATTCTTGGAGGGCAGCAATCAAGGAAGCTGAAATAAGGTAGGTCGGCTCACAAGAGCTTTATAGTCTAAAACCCACTCAAAGCACATTGTCTTAATGTCATAACTTTTTCGCAGAGAAAAATCAGCTACTAAGGAGCGCGATGATAAAATTGCAGAGTTAGAGGAGCAGGTTTAGAAGAACTTACTTTAATTTAATATCGTCTTCATATGGCTGCTCATCTTTTCTTACTTGGAACTTACTTTCTCTAATCATGTTCTTTCTCGTTTGCCATTTTATCAATTTCTGCATAATGAAAGCGCATTAACATTTGTACTTCTGATCTGTCTCATATGCCGATTTGGGCCTCCAGTAGATGTTTGTCTCTACCTGTTTTTTCATATGGAGCAAATAGTAGTAATAGACTTGGGTTCAAATCCTGCCATTTACTACATTGTGTGGGATGCAGGGGTTGAACACATAACCTATTTACTCTTCTTCATTTAATCTCATACTGAAATACTCCATTGTAGTAACCATTATAAATGACCCACGTTTACTGGTTGCTAGGTAAGGGATTTCATGGTTTTCATTGAAGCTCAGAAGACATTGGAAGCAGCTAGCTCTTCCGATATACGCGATGGGACTATTTTAACATTGTCTGGTGCTGTACCTACTTCAAAACAATATCTGAAAACTGCTGGTAGAAAAAGAAGATAATTTTAATTATGTATTGACTTACAGAGCAGATCATTAACACTCAAATAGATTAACAACTATGTTAAGTGTATATTCCCATAACCAACTTCAAAATGCCTTTACAACCCTTAATAAATCTGAACATCTTCGATTCTTAGTTCTGATGTGAGTCTTCGTTATATATCAATTTTGGACTAGCATGGTTTGCACGTGTGTTATATTTTTTTATTGTTTTGTGGAAGATGCAATATATAAAGAAGATTTGAGCATTTTACAGGATGCAATGTTTAACTTGTGGTTGCGATTGGATACCCTACAATGACTCATCAATATTGGAATGGAGTGAAAGTGAGCTTCGTAAATATAATTAAAGTTGTTTTGACCAAAGATCCTAGTATGTATGCATGCTCAGTTATATCTTGAATTCAAATGTGTTATGATGATGTCAAAACAAAAAACTGCTATTTAAAGAAAGAATGCCACTTTTATCATTTAGCTTTCATCTCATCTTTTATATTCTATGTTGGGATTCTCTAACATGACCAAGCTTCAGCACCTTTGTTCTGTCTTCGAAGTTTGCAAATGGACTGTCGAATACATGTGTATAATGGACGTATTCACACTATCCCGTTTTGGCCATTTATGTAATTAGCATAAAGGGTAGTTGCCCTAAGTCGGTCACTATATATAGTGACCTTGTAACCTTCTTGTAAGGTTGGGTGTTGTATTATTGCTTTGTGGAATAAAGAGTCTTTTGTGTCTCTCTCTCTCTCTCTCTCTGTGCAACGACCTAAAAACTGTCATACGCAGGTACTCAACAGCAATCGAATGCTTCTTGATCTTCCGCATAGACGACCTTGTTCCCAACATCTGGTATCAGAGCCTGCACAGTATTCGGTCCTTCAATCCGCTGTCGGACGTCGTCTCAGCCTGCACAACATTCGGTTTCTTGCGTCATTCGAAGAAGAGAGAAGAAGAAGAAAAACGAGGCTCGCATCTCATCGCGTTAGATCATCTTCGCTTGGAGTAAGCCAACAGGTTGTACTCTGTTCCTTGTGATCGTAACCGCTCGAGGTGAAATCCCCCTGTGCAACATTGACACGATCGTGCTCCACTCGGTTAAACGGCATCCGAAGAGGTCATCAAACGCTGCTCGCCGCTCATTGTAACCACTCGGTGCAGATCGGTCTCAAGACAACAACCCCAATTCGTGCTTCATCCGGCTGATCGACATTCGAGAGGATCAGTTGGATCTGTCTCTCTCGTCGCTGCAGCCACCCGAAGCAGAATCGGTCCAGACAATCGGTTTCAATAATCGGTATTCGGCATATATATCCGAAGCGAACCGGGCTCACTCCGACTCGGCAACATTCGGGAAGACCAGTCGGTTCTGTCCCTCAAGTTACCGGAGTCAATTCGAGCAAGTTCAACAATACATATATCCGAAACCGAACCGACTCGGGTTCAAATCCGACTAGAACGATATCGGGTGAGCCAACCGGCTGCACTCCAACAAGGTTCGTAGTCAACTCCGAACCGAGCTCCGTCAACCGAAACCAAATTTGATGGCATCAACATCCGGCTCGTCAGAAATGAGTCTACGCAAGTTCGATGGATCGAACTTCAACTTCTGGAAGGAACAAATGCAGGACTATCTCATAGTCAAGGGGCAAATCGATCCCATCGAAAATGAAGAACCTCCAGAAGGATACAAACCAATTGAGTGGCAGAAGCTGGACAGAATCGTCCGCGCCACGATTCGGATGCACCTATCGGAATCGGTATACTTTACGGTGCAATCGTGTACGACAGCATTCGAACTGTGGAAAACACTGTCGGACACTTACGAAAAGAAGGTCGCCGCAACGAAGATGTTTCTGATCCGGCGCCTCTACAACTTGCGGATGAAAGAATCCGATTCGGTTCAAGCACATCTCAATGAGTACGAAAGCATAAGCTCCCAAATCTCGTCACAGGGGACGGCAATCGAGGATGAACTCAGAGCAATGATACTCATGAGCAGCCTTCCCTCATCATGGGAAACTTTCGTCACAACCGTGTGCAACGCGTCAACCACGGCTGTTAAATACTCCGAAGTCACGAGCGCAATCCTGACCGAAGCAGCTCGGAGAAAGTCTTTCGCCAAAGACTCAACAGACGACGCTTACGTAGTACAAGGTTCGACAGACCGATCGAACATACGAGGAAGAGATTCCTCACGGCCGCCGAACAATCAGCGAAGACGGAGCCAGTCACGGGATAACCGAATCTGCAACTATTGCAAGAAACCCGGACACATCAAAGCCGACTGCCGCGCACTCAAGAACAAGAACAACAAGAAGAGTGGCCGGCATGAGGAGATCAATTACGTCAGCTTCTCAGCTGATGTGCTACCAAACGACCCGAATATACTATCAATCGAAAATCCAGTCGGCTCAGAAGTTCTGCTCACGACTGAAGAATCGAGCACATGGCTCTTGGATTCGGGTGCGTCATTTCACGTGACTCCTCATAGATCCCAATTTCGGCAATATACGATCCGTCACTCCGACTCAGTTCGAGTCGGCAACTCACAACACTGTGACATCATCGGAATCGGCACAGTAGAGCTCAACCTTGCAGGTGGCTCTACACTTGTACTTCACAATGTCCGACATGTACCCGAGCTCTCAAGGCCATTGATCTCAGTCGGACAACTAGATGAAGACGGCATTCGTGCCGGTTTTTCTTCGGGAGGGTGGACACTCCACAGGGGGAACCTCCTGCTTGCTAGAGGACCCAAGATACACTCCCTGTATCCGTTACATGTTACGCTCAGAGAGGGTAACCTGTTTTTGGTGGATATTCCTGTGTCATCACTATGGCACCGAAGATTAGGACACCTCAGCAAGGCCGGCATTACGCATCTATCTAGAGCCGGATACATCCCCAAACTCTCCTTCTCGGACCATCAATTCTGCGAGCATTGCCAGTATGGCAAACAAGCAGCCGCATCACACCCGACATCAGCACCAAGAGAAACGAGACCTCTCGATTTGGTCCACTCGGACGTCTGTGGCCCGATGCCGCATCAGTCTCTTGGTGGTGCCTCTTACTTCGTCAGTTTTATTGACGATTCGACTCGAAAGGTGTGGGCTTATCCAATTCGCACCAAAGATCGTGTCTTCTCGATCTTCTCCGATTGGCTCGCTATGGTAGAAAATCAAACCGACCGAAAGCTGAAATGCTTTCGGACAGACAATGGGGGAGAGTTCAAATCGGAAGAATTCGCCAAATTCTGCCGACAACGCGGCATCCGACGTGAATTTACGGCACCACACAGTCCGGAGCAAAACGGGATTGCCGAACGCATGAATCGGACAATCCAAGAACGGATAGTTTCCATGCTCCAACACTCCGGACTGTCGGATGGCTTCTGGGCAGAGGCTCTACTCACGGCAGCACACATAATCAATATGTCGCCAAGTAGACCTCTAGGACTTCAAATTCCTCAGGAACTATGGATCGGCAGTAAGCCGAAATACGACAAGCTGAGGATCTTCGGATGCGAGGCGTACGCCCTTATTCCGAAACATGATCGCCGAAAACTTGCACCTCGGTCCAGGAAATGCATTTTTCTTGGATATGGATCAGACGGCGAAATGGGATACCGACTCTGGGACCCCGAACGCAGACAAATCGTTCGAAGTTCGGACGTTGTGTTCAACGAGTCGGCTATGAATCCATCAGTCGAAAAACCGATCGAAGTCCGAAGGGTAACATTTTCCGATGTGCCGACCCTCCAAGAAGGCCCCGCTCTTAACACACGGTCAACTTCACGGGTAGCTGAACCTTACACTACCGAATCGGACAACTCCGACTCGGCACCGCAGAACAATCCGCTTTCGGACCATCCGACCTTGATACCCGATGCGACCAGTCCAATCATACCTCGACGATCCGAGAGACTGTCGCAACCTCCGGAGAGGTATTCTCCTGGAATTTTCTTCACCGACGCCGGCGAACCGACGTCTTACGAAGAAGCATCGACATCTGTCGATTCAGCCACTTGGCATCTGGCGATGGAGTCGGAAATGCACTCCATTCGGGCAAACAAGACTTGGGATCTGGTCGAATTACCTAGGAACCGACGTGCTCTTCCTTGCAAGTGGGTTTATCGACTAAAAGAGACGTCTGATTCGACCACCCCAAAGTACAAGGCCAGATTAGTTGCGAAGGGCTTCCGACAAGAATATGGCGTCGACTTCGACGAGATTTTTTCACCAGTGGTGAAAATGACAACCCTTCGTTTTCTACTCGGCGTAGTGGCAGCCGACAACCTGGAGCTGATTCAGCTAGATGTCAAAACAGCATTCCTCCATGGTGATCTTGAAGAGGAAATTTATATGGAGCAGCCAAAAGGCTTCGTCGCTACTGGCCAAGAACATCTAGTCTGCCGACTCAGGAAGAGTCTATACGGCCTCAAACAGGCACCGCGACAATGGTACAAGAAGTTCGACGACTTCATCCAATCGATCGGCTTCTCAAAAAGCGATGAGGACCATTGTCTTTTCACCAACACAGCTCAAGATGGATCACCCATCTTCCTCATCATTTACGTGGACGACATGCTAATTTCTGGACGCCACGCGGGCGAACTTGCCGATCTCATTCGGCAACTGCGGTTGAAGTTTGCCATGAAGGACCTCGGTCCGGCACGACACATACTCGGCATGAAGATTAGTCGGCATCGCGATAAACGACATCTTTTTCTGTCTCAGACCGACTATATCCGACGTGTCTTAGAACGCTTCAACATGCAATCAGCCAAATCTGCTTCAACCCCGCTCCCTATGAATCTTCGGCTCTCTCAGCGAGACTGCCCGACATCCGGTCCGGAGGGGGAAGATATGAAGTCGGTACCGTATGCACCGGCAGTCGGCTCCCTTATGTACCTGATGGTCGCGACACGGCCTAATATTTCTCACGCCGTAGGAGTCGTTAGCAGATTTATGCACAATCCCGGCCGATCGCATTGGAACGCAGTCAAGCATGTGTTCAGATATCTGGCTGGCACAAAAGACCACGGCATTCTTTTCGGTCCGAACCGAACCTCAGGCGTAGTCGGTTACACCGACTCGGACTTCGCCGGCTGTATAGACAGTCGGAAATCAACAACCGGATACTGCTTCAAATTCGGCAATGGAGCAATCTCGTGGAAGTCGAAACTTCAGGAGTGCACAGCGACCTCAACGACCGAAGCAGAATATGTAGCTGCGTCCGACGCAGCAAAAGAAGCTCTGTGGCTCGGCCGGCTGGCGCACACGTTTCGGCAAGTCGACCACGACTCGACTCCAGTTGTCTATAGCGACAGTCAAGGTGTTGTTGC
Source organism: Azolla caroliniana (assembly GCF_043228905.1). Classification (NCBI taxonomy): domain Eukaryota; kingdom Viridiplantae; phylum Streptophyta; class Polypodiopsida; order Salviniales; family Salviniaceae; genus Azolla; species Azolla caroliniana. The sequence goes on from NW_028230581.1 coordinate 56,582, forward strand.
CTTGTCGAGAAATCCGGTTCATCACAACGCCTCCAAACATATCGACGTTCGATATCACTTCGTTCGGGACTGCGTCATTTCAGGGAAAATCAGTCTAGAGAAAATATCCACAACCGACAATGTCGCAGATGGAATGACCAAGTGTCTTTCGGCAGACCGCTTTCGGTCTCTTCGGCATCAGATGGGCGTAACGACAAACCAGTCCGGTTAGAGCCGGACACAGAGCAGGATGGTTCCCGACAACCGACATCAGTTCCTTAATGATCGGCTTCAACTGTTCCGACCCGACCAGTTCGGTCTTCTGCCTTCGGACCCTGCCGACTCGAACAAAGCTGATATGTCCGAGAACCTAAGTCTATACCTGTAATCTTAGATAACCCATGTATACGCCCATTACGGGGGAGTGTCGAATACATGTGTATAATGGACGTATTCACACTATCCCGTTTTGGCCATTTATGTAATTAGCATAAAGGGTAGTTGCCCTAAGTCGGTCACTATATATAGTGACCTTGTAACCTTCTTGTAAGGTTGGGTGTTGTATTATTGCTTTGTGGAATAAAGAGTCTTTTGTGTCTCTCTCTCTCTCTCTCTCTCTGTGCAACGACCTAAAAACTGTCATACGCAGGTACTCAACAGCAATCGAATGCTTCTTGATCTTCCGCATAGACGACCTTGTTCCCAACATGGACAACTTTCCTTTGTTCTCATAAAGAGTGGGTTTTAATGTTTTAATTGTCTTTCAAAAGATTGAATTTTCTGAAAACTATAGAAGTTTTACTAGTCTTTGTAGTTTTTTGTTTTTTATTCACTTTAGAATCTGGTCTTTAATAGCCTTTCAGCAATATTAATTTGGAATCCACCACTTACTGAATCAAACTAACAAAAACTTTCCAGCAATACTAATTTGGAATTCACAACTTACTGATTCAAACTAACAAAGGTGGAGAATCAGCGCTCTGTTCCCTTTTTTTCACCTTTACTTTTCTTTGTAAGGATATTTAGTCTTTAATCAATTTTCTTAATGATAATATGGTTTAATGAGAATCAATACTAAAGCATTGGTTATTGGTTTGCCTAGTTTAATAAAGCAAAACTTGTATATACATTTATGCCTTGGAAGTTGGAATAAAGAAAGCAGCAGAATGCATATGCATATACGTATATGTCTTGGAGTCAAGAAGCGTTGTGGTGTGAAACAACCATATTATAAACCGTTTTTATATGATTCAATTATTGTTGAAACTAAAATTATGCTTTGATGTATTTAGATGGGTCACATAGACATGTGTTGAAGTGCACACTATATTTATGAGGTATAAGTTATCATGCTGTTTATAGAAGGATTAGTTTTTAAATCACTACAGGTAGTACCAATAGGATGTGCTACATAATTATGCCAGCAAATCCGTCATCCAAGAGGAAGAGACAAACTGGGTGCGGATTTGGAAGGGATAAAGTATTTGGAAAAACTCTTTTTGCTTTTTCATGCATAGTTTTACTGTCAATGTACAAACAGTTTGTGATACATTACATATATACTTTGTTTATATATGTAATGTATTAGTTGATACATTTCAAGAATCATAAAGTATGTACGCATATATGCCTTTTTCAAATTTTCCTATATAGGCTAGGAGAAATTTGAGCTACTAATCACATAAGATTAAGCTCGTAACTTCCTAGAAGCAAATGAGTGAATTAAGATTCCATAAGGACATGGCCACTCTTTAATTAAAAGCGAATTAAGATTATTCTAAGTCAGACAAATTATCATGACCATCCTCATTTCTAAATAGAAATATTAGAGTGCATGTGATTAGCATTGTACATTCCCTAACAATTGTAAAAAAACGTATTCTTGTTACTTAAGTCTCACATTCTTTACTTTCAAGGTAAAATGCTGCGCCCTTGATCTAGAGTTTTATCCATTTGAATATAAGAACTTTTCGCAGAACTCCTTTATTTTTTGTTGTCTTCTGTCTAATGTATGTCACAACCCCAAAGGTGCAACAAGAAACTCATAAAAACAGAAGGCAAAAAGGAAAAGAGAGTATGTTAGCCATAACTCATTTTCAAGTCTCGAATAATGACCTTAGAATTTATTATGTCTGTATATATGTACACATTGTATGTGATGGTGGATAGCAGAGTAATCGAATGAAAGAATAAGAAAAGGAATGGGTGTGAGATTTAAAAGCCTATAATGCTTATATTTATATATACTTATATAAACTTTAAAGTATGTCAGTACCAATCATTTAACTGTATCTATCATATGATGCAATGGATTTTTACTCCCCTTTTTTTTTAATGCATATTCTGGATAGGCTTGCCATATGGCAGCTAAGAAGACAGCAACTATGGCCACTAAAAGACAGCAAAATCTATGTAATGCTTGAGGACAAAGATGACAGCAGTGAAAATGCTGAAAATAAAATCTTAATAATCACAAGTTGTCTCATTTCAAGATAACAAGCAAACAAGACATGAATGATCCTCTTCCCTACATTTAGAAAAGGCTACCACAGTGCCATAAAACATACAGTGAAACTCATAGAAAACAAGAACATGTAAATAAGACAATGTCGAAAGAGTCAAGACATGACCCAACCGGAAGAAGATAGAGAAGCCCACAAATTATGAGAAAGAGCATATCCCAAGAAATTATGTATACATTCATTCATTCTTGTGCAGTTTCCTGACACATTCACCAGGACAAAATTTCACATCCACAGTAAGCAAAATAAACCTGTTCTCAATATCATATCATAGATATTCATCTCTATGATTTGTCTCAAGGAACTCACTAAATTCAGTAGTACATTCATATCATAATGAGGCTAAACTCTTGAGTCTCTAACTCAACACATAACATTAATCTGTGGAACATCTCTTGAGTCTCTAACTCAACACATAACATTAATCTGTGGAGCATAAGGACTTCATCATAATGGTGTATGTGTTAATCCTTCTTACAGTTCTTTACACCATCAATTCAGAATACAAGAACAAGATCATAAAAATAAAACTCAATCAGAAAAATAAAACCATATCCCTTCAATCTAGTCTTACAACAGCGGTCCATTATTAATTAAAAAAGACATCACAATTAGAAGAAAGTAAGCTAGAGATTTACTTGAAGCAGAAGCAGAAGTTCATTATCACAAAAGACAATCAGAATGAATGCAACTCAGGACTTTATTTTAAACAGAAAATACAACAGAATACAATCAGCCAAACCCAAAAAGAAAAAAATATATATAAAAATCTGAGAGGGGGGATAATAATCAAGTCTGAAGAGACCATGGGTCAGAACATACAGGTCTTCAATCAATGGCTCCATGGATATCCATGTGTATAGATCAAATCGAATAGATCAACAACTCCATAAAAAGAGTAGTTTGTTTTTTCAGTGCTGCAACAAGTTCATCATATCAAAAGAATTGAAGTTAAAAATGATGGAACCTATAAGAGGCCATCGATAATAGTAGTAGAAAACAGTATGATAGTAATAAATAGTCTTTTTTGTTTTTTTTGTCTCTCTATGCAGAGAGTGGAGCATTTTTCAGTATAGGAAGGCACCCAAGGCAAGCAAAAAGAGGCTTAGTAGAGGCAAGCCAAATTTAGCAGATGATGTCGCATCAGAAACAGGGGCAGGAGCAGGGGAGACAGCCTGTGCCATAGCTGTCACCATGGACAGCAACAGCACTAGGGCTGAGGCTACTACAAGAAGAGTCACCATCTTCTGTCCACTGGCCATTTCTTCTTTCTTTGCCCTCACAAAAATTGTCTGTCAGAGGAAAAAAAACACCCACGAGAGAGAAGAATGAGATCCTGCAGATAGTACAAATATACATGTATAGACATTTGTGTACAATACATATATACATACATATGCAAATGGGTTGTACCTATGCAGGTATGTATAGGTATGTGCATATGTACATACCTGATTGAATGTATGTATGATACATATCTTACATTCAAGTACATACATAATGAAACAAACAAAGATGAGAGGGTCTTCATTTTCATCTACTGTCCATCTTTCAAACATGTCTTTTTTTTCTGATTGATGAAGCATCTGCCTACCATATTAATGCATGAAGAAGCACAGTGAGACTGTTCTTTTTCTCTCTAATTTAGGGTAACAGACAATGTGTAATTTCCATAGATGGCAATTTATTGAGAAGTAAAGCTCCTATATGTTAAGCAAAAACACGTTACAAGAAAAGCACATCGTACTTACGAAGAGATGGAACAAAAACCCTAACTGATTATGAAAGAAAGGCTTTAATTCCTTCGGATTGACACGTGAAACACCCAAGCTAAATAGCAAACAAAGGCTTCTACTTACTTACATAAAGCTGTTCAAACCGTAATTAGTTACAGAAGATATTGAACCTTCTTAACGAGCAGAATGCATGGTTTAAAGGTTTCTAAGCCTTAATAGGACATAACTTTTTCTTTTTCTTTTAAAGACCCACATCACACACCAAGGCCTCTCAGGAACGGAACACGAAAAGCTTGTGGAACTGAGAACTAAAGGGAGATTGTGTGTGTGTGTGTGTGTGTGTGTGTGTGTGTGTGTGTGAGTGTGAAACAGGGGAGACAAAAACAAAGAGACGTGAAGATAACAGAACAAAACAGAGAGATGAAGAAGAACAGAGCAGAAAATGAAGGTTTTAATGCACAAACATAAAGAAAAGAGAGAAAATCATCTAACTAAGCTACACTTACATGCATGCAAAACAGAGAGATGAAGAAGAACAGAGCAGAAAATGAAGGTTTTAATGCACAAACATAAAGAAAAGAGAGAAAATCATCTAACTAAGCTACACTTACATGCATGCATACATATACAAACAACAGAGAGATGAAGAAACAGAGCAAAAACAGGGAGAAATGGAAGGTTTTTACTGCACACACATAAAGAAAAGAGAGCAAACCATCTAACTAGCATACACTTACATGCATACATACATACAAACAAAAAACAGAGAGACGAAGAAACAGAGCAAAAACAGGGAGAAATGGAAGGTTTTAATTTTAATGCACACACAAAAAGAAGAGAGAGCAAATCATCTAACTAAGCTAAACATACATACATACATACATACATACATACATACATACATACATACCTGAGAGAGAGAGAGAGAGAGGTTGGGGGGGCAGGGTCTGCAGAGCAGAGGAAGCAGAAGCTCCAAGTTGAGAGAAGAAGAAGAAGAAGGGAGGTGAGTGAGGTGAAGTGCTTAACAGTGAAGAGCAGTGAAAGGAGGGAGGTTTGTGTTATAAGAATGGGGAAGAGCAGAGAGAAAGAGAGGGGGGGAGAAGCCAGGCTGGCAAGCATTTGATTGAGCTTTCACACTCTATGTACATTACAGCTTTTGTGTGTGTGTGTGTGTGTGTGTGTGTGTGTGTGAGAGAGAGAGAGAGAGAGAGAGGGGTGTGTGAGTTTGTGTGTGAAAGATAGAGAGAGAAAGAGAGAGGTGTGAGTGTGTTGTGTGTGTGTGTGTGTGTGTGTGAGAGAGAGAGAGAGAGAGGTGTGACAGAGGGGTGTGTATGAATGAGTGAGAGAGAAAGAGATGTATGTGTGTGTGTGTGACAGATAGATGTGTGTTTCTGTGTGTGTGTTTGTGTGTGACAGATAGAGGGGGGTGTGGGTGTGTGTGTGTGTGTGTGTTTGTGTTTGTGATAGAGAGAGAGGGGTGTGTGTGTGTGTGATAGAGGTAGAGGTGTGTGTGTGTGTGTGATAGAGAGAGAGGGGTATGTGTATGTGTGTGATAGAGAAAGAGGGGTATATGTGAGAGGGGTGTGTGTGTGTGTGATAGAGAGAGAGAGGGGTATACGTGTGTGTGTGTGTGTGTGTGTGTGTGTGTGTGATAGAGAGAGATTTTACTGTCTTCTAAGACCAAAATTGGCCCATGAGACAAATGATAAGAGGGAGAAGGGTGTGTGTGTGTGTGTGTGTAGAGAGCGAAAGAGAGAGAGAGAGTGAGTGAGTGAGGACAAAACTGTCTCTTCTCATATGTACATATATATATATGTATATATATATCTTCATATTATTGGTGGTGGTAATAGGTATGTGTATGTAGTAAGTTAAGTATACATATGTATATACAAGTGTGATAATGTAATGTTGTAGTACAGTGTGTTTACCTTGGTTTGATATGTTGTATGTAATCTTGTTGGTGTTTGATGATTATGATGATGATGAATGATGAATGATGAAGTGATTTATGTATGGCCCATGGGGGTCTATCTATCTATACACACACCATGTCATGGCATGCATTGCATGCATGCATGTACTGTCTCATGAGACCATCATGACCTCTCTGTTGTTTGTGAAGAGTTTCTCTCTTTATCATCACACATACATATATCATCTTATGACATGCCGCCCCCCCCCAAGAGTTAACCATAATGCTTCTGTCATCCCCGCATTTGTGGCTTCAGATGCACCCATCATTTTGTTTAGAGTCTCTGCATTCATGCTCATTCAGGAAGCTATTCAGAGCATTATGTAACTTTACATGTGGAGTTTTTTGTCGCAGCCTCGCCTTTTATATGATTAGATTGTGAACCTATCGCCCTTCATGGCACTATATGGTGCCTTGGTTGACTATTGTGTGAGGTTGGTCGACTTATGCAAAATATGTATATGGATATTGTTAGTAGGAACAAGCATAGTATATTGTTCAATCATTAACAAGTTACACAGAGAATGAGAGTGAAAGATTGTTCCATTGTTTAACAAGAGAAAGACTGTATTATTCAAATCCCACCGAACCGTCTTTTACAGAGAGGAGTTCATCTTATTGATACATTGGGTAACTAAGCCCTAACTATCAAAGGATGTTCACACTAATGACAAATGGGTAGAGTAGGACTTTTAGTCCAACAACTAATGTCACTTGTAGAAACTCGTATATTTTTAACAATGCAATGCACCTTTCTCGCTCCACATTTACAAAAGACTTGGCCTTACAACTACATCGCATGCCTTCCTTCGCTGATAGAAGCTCCTTCATAAAACCTTGTGATCTTATCCCCTCACTATCTCACACAGAGAAGCCCGTATGTACCTTACCCCCATACCACATTCCACATGCATAAGCTCCTAATCTCATTGCATACATGTGTGTTGAATTTTCTCATAACGTTGCACATATTAGCACACTGCCCCCCACATACAGAAGCTCGCAACATTGAACACCGTAGCCCCTTGCCCCTCACCTTTCGTGATTCCTTGCATAATGTTGCCTCATTGTTATGCATAGTGTGGCTCAAAAACAACTTCTAACATTGAACATTGATTGAAAACACAAGGCTCTTCCCTCATGAAAGAAATGACTAAACTCTTTCATCCTTGGTATTGGAGGATGCATGTCTAAGGCATATATTCACTTACAATGTCACACTCTCGTATGGTATGTGAGTTTGTTTCATAATCTTTCATTTGAGTCCAAAGTGTTATTTGTTATTGTTATGTGTCATTGGCTTCATATTTCGTCCACCCTTATCCTCACACACCTAGAACAAAAAAGTCTCACTCTTATTATAACCAACAAAGTTTTGGCCTCTTTCACCAACTCTCAGTGGGTTATGCATTGTTGAATCGGATCAATTGATTGACAAGATAGTACTACTAGATGACATTGAAAAGGTTACTAATGTGAATGAAAGCATATTGTTTTGTTACGCATAGGTATTTGACGCTTTTAGCAAATATTTTATAAGGTGCACAAAAGCTTATGAGTATCTCATAAAGCTTTAGTATGTATGGAGTAAGTTGAATTTCGATAGGTCCAAACATAAAGGTTAAGCTTGTGATGACTCTCTATCAAGATAAACCATGGATGGTGTACAATAATGGGCACTTGAATGGTGAAAACATCAAACACCTTAGTCTTGAGGTTCCCCTCGTACATGGAATAATCCCTTATCTCTCTTGTTCTTCATAAAACTAATACGCACACACACATGCGTATATATATATATATATAACAACATGACAATGCAAAAAAAATCTTGATGGTCCTACTGCCACAGTGAGGATCTTTATTCCATGCAAAGGTGTTGTTAGATTAGCTAACATAAAGCTAGCCCTTATGGGGACAAGATGCTAGCGAAGCTTAGTTGTGTGGACTACCATATCAATCGTCCTTTTAAACTATGTGCTTGTTGTGGTACTCCATGCATCGCATAAAAACAATAACCCATATCTCATACTCCAGTTTGTCAATCTAAACATTGCCACATAAAATGCAGGAGGTACAAAAAGGGTGACAAGAATATATTGGTTAACAAGCCCAATGTTGCAACATAGCTCTCCAAGTGATGTTAGTAATGGTGCAAGCAAGGAATTTGTGTGTAGGATCATCCTTGATCACTATATAAGAAACATGTATTGTCTTCTTCGCCATCATAGGTGTTACGGGCATGACCATATAATATCCCTGTGGTTTGAATTTACCATAGTATTTTATACACGTGGATAAGTGTGAGGGTTAAACAAGATTGTAAAGAAGGGGAGGATTACTTTTAATCCTCGGGATTGAGACAACCCATTAGGCCAAGTGTGAACATGGTTGGGGGCCTTGGGTATCGCTATAAATAAGAGGCCTAGCTACCCTCATTTGATCACCTGGTTTATTACGTTGAGACTCTGTCTTGTGGTGGGTCAACTCTTGTAGCGAGCGTGCCAACACCAGGTACAACTCGACGCCATGGCGGTGGTATGGGATGCCGATCGAGGCTCGAGTCCGTCTTGATCCCTTTGCTCGGGGGTGGTCGGGTGGATCAACACCCTTCTTTCTCTCTCTCCTTTTTATCTATCTATCTATATTCTATCCTTATCTAATGCTTACATTAGTTCATGTCTCTAACAATAGGCAAAATGCAGCCCATGCTCATCAAGGAAATACTTGTGTGCACAATAAAATATGGGATTGGCATTCTACACCCACCACTTGACACCAACATCATACAAAGGGGTAACGTGTTGCGTGAACAATGCACATGTTGCTAATGAAGCACTATCTATGATAGAAATTATTGATGTGCATTGCAAGAAATATGATGTTTTGTTGGTAAATAAGTTATCTCTTTATAACAATGTTGCCACAATGTTTAGAATAAAGGGCAACACAACAAGCAAAGTGGTTGGTTTTGAATGCCACGATATGCCAACATGGTGATACTAACATTTTGCCCAATTACCAAGCCAAGCTCTAGTAGGTGATTGAATTTAGACTCTAGACTTTCTCTTTCCATCCCCATGCAAGAGCCATGAAGATGTGAGGACCTCAAATTCGTAGAGAAATACTATGACACTTAATGGTTGCTAATTGACCAATCTCAAATTGTGTACACAAAATCTTAATATAATTGTAGATTATAACCATTGAATAAATGGTCAAACATTATGGACAACACACGTCTCTCTCTCTCATATAAAAGTACGCACTTATGCATAAAGTTTCTTCAAATCAAGCCACATACGCCATACATGCTTCTACTTATTGAGACTTTATCACTTCCCATTGAGGTTAAAAACATGCCCTCACACAAAAGATACACAAAATCAAGATTTCGAGTTTTGAATGAATGGAAGATATGAAGAAACGAGTGGGAAAATGGGACACATCACGTGTGCTTCATGATGCTTGATAGATTCCTT